>NC_054080.1:9307357-9449904 GCF_017639655.2 Falco naumanni
GTCGAATGGAGTTGAGTGCACCATTAGCAAGTTGCCGATGGCCCCAAACTGGGAGGTGCTGTTGACTCTCTCAAGGGTAAGAGGCCTTGCAGAGGAATCTAGATAGACTGGAGCAGTGGGCAATCATCAGTGTGCGTGACGGGCAGCCAGAGCGGGGCAACACATCTGGGGGAAAGGGCTGTAAGGCAACGTCCTGTGTGAGCATCTGAGGATTCTGGGATTGTCTAGTTTGGAGAGAAAAGGGCTGAGGGGGCAACCTCACTGCTCTCCTGCAGCTTCCCGAGGCGGGGAAGCAGAGAGGGAGGTGCTGACCTCTTCTCCCTGGCAATGCAGCGATAGGCTCTCAGAATCACGGGATCACAGCACGGTCAGTGTTGGAAGGGACCTCTGGAGATCGCCAGTCCAAGCCCCTGCTAAAGCACAGTGCACAGAATCGCGTCCAGGCAGGTTTTGAATGTCCTCCAGAGAAGGAGACTCCACCAGCTCTCTGGGCAGCCTGTGCCAGTGCTCTGCCACCCCTCAAGGTAAAGATGTTTTTCCTCCTATTCCGATGGAACTCCCTGGGTTTGCGTTTGTGCCCGTTGCCCCTTGCGCTGGGGGGGAATGGCACAGAGCTGTGCCAGGGGAGGTCCAGACTTGAGGTTAGGAAGCATTTCTTTGCCGAGAGGGTGGTCAAACACAGGGAACAGGCTTCCTAGAGAGCTGCTCGATGCCCCAAGCCTGTCACTGCTCAAGAGGTCTTTGGAGAGTGCCCCCGAATAACACGCCTTAAGCTTTGCTCAGCCTGCAGGGGCAGGCAGTGGGATGAGATGATCATTTTACCTTCCTTCCAAAGGAAGTACTCTGCTCTGCTCTGCTCTGCTCTGCTCTGCTCTGCTCTGCTTCTGTCCTGTTCTGTTCTGTTCTGTTTCTGCTCTGCTCTGTTCCAGCCAAGCCAGCTGCCATTGTCCTTTCTCTCAGAGCTGGTGCGGACAGCATTCAGCCTGGAAGGTGACACTTCCCTACCAAAGGCCTCCTGGTACCGTGACTGTGGGATCTGAGGAGAACGTAGAGGGCACGGAATATACACAAGGAGGTGACATTTGAGCACGCGCCTGCTGTCCACATGTGCATCTTCCCAAGTTTGTGCTCCTTACCTCTTCTCCTCTGGTGGTATCTCTACATTTCTTCTCTCACTGCCCTGCCCTTGGTCCCTGCCTCCTTGACAGCTCTCCCAGTAGCGAGCTTACCCCGGCCGACACCAGACAGTGCAGAGAACCCAGAGCAGAGCAGAAGTGTCGGTAGCGGGCAGAGGGAGGGACTGGGTGCAGGCTGAGGGCATTGGACGTGCGATGAAAGCAGCTTCCCCTCCTGCCCGCTCTGCCCTCGGCATCTGCTGTGCTGCAGCTGCAGCAGGATTGCCTGCAGGAGGAGGTGCTGCCCACGTGGCCCTGGGGCTCCGGGGACCTATGGCCGTTCCCCCCCCACCCCCCCAGGCAGGTGCCACCCACGGTGGGGCACAGGAATCAGGGACGGGCACCAGAAGAGAGAGAAAGAAGCACACAGAGCCTGTGTCAGGGAAACAGGAATTGATTTCCTTGCCCTTGAACATGGAGGTGCTGGAGCCGTGCTGGCGGGTCACCTCTTGCAGGGCTGGGGAGAGTCCTGGGGGTCAGTGGCCCTCCTCTTTGGGGGGCGCCGGGGTCCCCTGGGCAAATGGTCCTGCCTGTCCCAGACAGGATCCAAGGGGCTGCGGCGGCTGCCCTGGGCAGAGGGACCAGCCACCACCGGTGCCTGCCGCGGCTCCTCCTGGGGCTGCTCCTGCTCTGCAGGGACGGGCGCAGGTGAGCGGTGGCCGAGACCCCTGTGGAGGGCGGACTCTGACGTGCCGGCTTCCTCCTCGCCGGGGGAGCATGCAGGGCTGCTGGAGGAGGCCAGGCTGGAACTTGGAGTCCCCTCGTGGGAGGCGGTGTGGCTGGAGCTGGAGCTGCAGGTCCTGTAGCTGGGTGGGCTGGAGCTGGTGGGGCTGGAGATTGGCACAGTGCCACCATCCTCATCCGCCTCAGCATGGGAGTGCAGCAGCCTCTGGGCCTGCTCGCTGCACCTCTCCACAATGCTATGGATGATGCCGTTGACCAGCTGCGCTGCATGTCCCTGAAGGCAGTCCTGCAGTCTGTGGACCACGAGCTCCCGATCCAGACCACAGGCGCAGAGGCAGTGCAGGATGTTTCCCTCTGCTCTCTTTGCCAGCCACCACTGGGCCCCAAATATTGCTGCCAGCTCGTGGCGCAGCCAGGGCAGCACGGGATCCAGGAGGTGCTCTTCCCTTTGGAAAAGTTCCGCCCAGACCTGGGGCAGGAGTCCACCCACAGCCTCTGTCCCCACAGCTCCCTGCTCAGCTGGGGACGGCATCCCCTGCGGAGAAGATGGAGGGGATGCCACGGGGCGAGGGGGGCTGTTTTCGGCCAGGCGTTCAGGAAGTCCACCTGCCTGGCTGCCGGCACCTCGTGACTTTGCGCTGGGTTGGGATGTTACACCGTAGGTAGTCGTTTTCTGCCCGCACAGAAAACTTGATAGTCTCCACTGGTCTTCTGCAAAGGGGGCACGACCTCTTCCTAATTGCCCAGCGCATGATGCATCCCAGGCAGAACTGGTGGTTACAGGGCATCGCATAAGCGACCTCCTTGTCAGCCTCCTGGCAGATGGGGCAGCTCCACTCTGACTCGTTGGCCATGTCTGCTTGTTGCAGCAGGCTGGGGAGAGCCGGGGGTGAGGAGCTGCTCCCCCTCACTGGTGTCACACGCTGCAAAATGGAGAGTCCACGCTCAGCCACTGCCTCAGGGAAGGGAGGGGAGGAAGAAATGGCCAGGCCCATCAAGAGGACAGCCTCCTGGCTCCCCAACTCCCCAAGTCCTGTCACCTGCCCCACGGCCACCCCGGGGGACGGTTCCCCGCACGGCTCACCTGCGCTGCTGCAAGCACAGCCCGCGGTGCCCGGCTGCCTGACCCAGGCAGGGCCGGGGAAACACAGGCGATGGCTCTGGGATGGACACCGAGAGCTGCCGGCGGCAACCCCCGAAGCACCACCCAGCACCAGGAGAAGCCTCAGGCCTCGCAGGCACGCTCGGCAGGAGGCCAGGCACGAGCCAGACTGGCCCAGGCTCTGCTGGTGCCCGAAGATAAGCGGTGAGGGACGTGAGGTCACAAGGCCATCACTCGCTGATGCCACCATTTGTTGCTAGGTGATGTCAGCTTCCACCACGCGGTGATGTCACAGTGGGCCTTCTCACAGAGAGAAAAGCAAATACCATTTCTTGTTTTCATCTTCTGTGTTCCTGTGTTGCTCCAGCTTGGACCCCTGCAACCCGTGCCCATGGCTTTGTGTCATGTCCCCGCTCCTGACGCCCCGCACAGGTCTCCTGCCAGGGGGAGCGTGGTGGGACCAGTCAGCGTGGCCTGCCCACAGCTGGGTGACGCCTCCCGCAGCTGGCTGCCTTTCCCTGTGCAGTGCCAGGATCTGCAGGGAGGAGCTGGGCGCTCGGTGGGCAGCCCCGGGCCAAAGTCTCCCAGCCTGCTGGGTTGTGCCCCCACCCACAGGGAGAAGCCTAAAGGGGCACTTTGCTCCAGCCCCATCCACTCCCGCTGGCACTCGCCCACAGTGCCGGGTCCCTCTCTGCTTCCCACGTTTGCCACGCTTCTGGTCGCCGGTGCTCCTGGCCAGCTGTGGCGTTGGTGGTCCCCAAAAGCACCAGCAAGGAGCCCGATCCGCTCTGCGCTGGCAGGAGTTGTAGCGGCTGCCCCGACAGAGTACGGTAGAAGGGGCGCAGGGCGCCCTGCTGGCACCGCCGGGGAGCAGGGACGGATCCCCGTGTGGGCCGTGCTGTCCCGCTATCCGCTCTTGCCTCTGGCTTTCAGGGTCACCTCTAGTCCTTGGTCCAAGCGCTTCTTTTTCATCCCGGAAGAGCGTTGCCCGTTGGGTTTATGTTTGACTCTGTGAGAGTGAAGGGTGCGGTGTAAGTCGGCCACATGGCTCTGCCCATGACAATCTCCTGAGGTGGCAGCCCGCCTCTCCTCCTCGCAATGCTTCTCGTCTACACCAACGGGAGAGGCAAACGCACGCAGACGTTCCAGGCCGATCTGGTCTCCTCTGCACAAAGTTTTTTGCCAGTTTGGTTTTAAAGTCAGAGTGTCTCCTCTCCCCCGCTGTAGAACTGGGGGTGATGGGCACACAGACACTTTGGTTCTCTTTGCCGGGCTGCACAATTTGCCGGCACTGCTTGCCCAGTGAAGTGGCTGCCCTTGTTGCTGCCTAGGGTAGGGGAAGGCCAAAGCCAGGAAGCAGCTCTCTCTGCAATTGTTCTTGCCACGGTTGTTCCATCTGCATGTTTGGAGGGACGGGCCTCCAACCTGAGAACCTGCCCGAAATGACGAGGACATACGCACCATGACAACATGGAGGCATCTGAATCAAGGACATCTGCAGGTTTAAAATAGATCATGAAGTAAATCTGTCATAGTGCAGTGCTCAGTGACATTACAGGCCACCGCACGATGATGTTAGAGCAGGCCACTGCTTCACTGAGTATATAGAGAACGCTGTTCCGAAGAAACTTCTGGAAGGAACCTAAGCTTTCAGAAAGAAAATGTTTCCTTATTTTTTGGCTTTCTGAGAGAGATGAACCATTGCATAGTCGGTGAGGGCTGTACTCTGGGGAATGACCCCCCGGCACACATCAGTCTTGTGACAGTCTGAACCTACGTGTTCTCAACAAAACTAGCAAGTCTTCAATTTTTTCTGGGCTTGGAGAGTGTAGTGTTGGGTGCTGTTTGTAGAAGTTAGTATTTTTGATGTATGACAATGTCAGAGAGACGCGCAGAAGAAGGATTCTATGAAGAAAGAGACTGAAATAAGCCAATAAAATGAAAATAAAGGGAGAGAGATTAAACCTTAGTAGCAGTATTTTCTTATAGAGATTTTTCTAGCAATATTTTAAAATCTATCCCTTTGGTCATTTGAGTTCTAAGTTTTTATGTTTCAAGCCTATAAAATCATCATGTTACAATGAACCTCAAGCTCAAATTCTTCCCTGCCTATCCTTTTCTTCAGTGAACTTTCAGCCATCTTCTTTTTCCCCTGTTAAGAGAAGGAACCGTACATATAAAAGTCCACTGTCGCAGGGCATAAACCAGACCCACCTCTTGGCTGTTTCAAAAGCACAGGAACAGATTGTTTGTTTTTTTTTCTCGGTCTATGAATTATACAACATTTTTGGGTGCTGAGAAGTGAGAAAAGTAATCAAATATTCAGCAGCATCTATTTGCTATTTATTGGATATAATAAATATATCATATTTCCCAGAAAATACATAAGGCAAAATCAAAAGTTGGGTTTCTTTTCCCCTGGGTCCATAATCTCAGGCACAGCACCCTGTGGGGAGGACCAAGCTCATACTTCTGTGGCTCCCATCTCATCTGCTCCACCAAACTGTCATTCCTAAGCAAAGCTTAGCTGCTGAAGGGTTTGTACGGATTCCTTGGCACGTATCCTGGTTCTAAAGTAGCTTTCTGCTCCCACTGCTGGAGAGGCTGACATGAGCTCCTGAAAAGAATAAACATTTTTATTTTAAGATGCTAAAATAACAATTCTAGATCTGCAGGAAAAACGTGAGCAGTGGGATTGTTGTTTCCCAGGCATTTCTTAACTCTCCAAGTATTTTTCTCACCGAATACTTTTCTGTGATAACTTCTTGCTTCAGTTGGCTGTGCCCTGCTACCTGCCCCCATGGCAGGTGGAGTGTGAAGGGGCAGTGCAGATGGTTGCCTCTCCTGGCATTTCCTTATCTGATGGGAGGGTGGAGGATAACTTGTAAGGCACTCGGCTCTCTTTGTACCTTTGATCAAAGAGCTGTGTTGGCACCCTGCCCACCTGGTTTGGAAGAGCACAGCAGCATTTCACACCAGCTGATAGATACTCCCCAGGCTTGGGGTGAGCCAGGCGCTTAACCACATCTGACCTGACGTTAAGGGGTGGCTTTACTGCCTTCAGGGTTTCCTACTACTGACGCACACTTCAGTATGGGGCTGCACTGTGCCCTTGCACAAGCTACTGGCTCCCAGGTTAGCCAGCTATCTCTAACTTCATTGTCATGACTGGCAGTAGACACCTGTGATTCCCCTGGGGGTGCAGGCTGCCTTTGGTACTGACAAGCTGTCCAGGCTGTAAATTCCCCTTCGTATTGCTCTGTTTTCTACTGACCTCCATTTCTTTTGAATGCAAAGTTACTCATGCATAATGGAGATAATGGAGGGGTGAAATTTTTGGTTTCTTCTCTTATTTCCATTTTTCATGGACCCTACCTCTGTACAGAGGTTAAAAAACTCACCCTAGCAGCAGCATGGATTTGTTCTGAACATGCCATCTGGGCTTTCACAAGGAACTGATCCTGTGCAGGACTGTGGATCCAGCTAACTTTCTCCGGTTGAGTTGGCTGTAGAGGGGGCAGGGGGCTTTCCACCACCTTTTGACGCCCGCAACTCCATGCCCAGCTCTTCTCTCAAGGTGACACCCTGCCTTCTCACCAGCTTTCCCACCAGCAGGGGCAGAACTTTGATCCAAGGAGCAAGAAAAGGCAATACTGACATGCAGAAACCATCATACTACTGAAAACCAGGACTCTGATGACCTGCAAAAGCCACTTTCCTGATGAAAAGCTTGCTCAGCCGTGAGGTTTCAAGCCACCATGTAACCTTGGCTCCTCCAGAGTCATATGTGCCAAGGCCTTGGCAGAGGTGGGCTTTTCATTTGGCAGAGCTGAACCACAGCTTGTGCAGAAACCATTGGGGACTGTCCGCTGACACTGGGGTTGTAGTGCCAAGGTCCACTGCTGGCCACACAGGGGCTTTGCTCCTGTAGGTGTTGACACGTGAAACTAATGGCACAGCACCCTTTCTTCCCCGTGGTCACCTTGTGATGTGGATTGCTTAGAGCAAGGTCCTATTTACACCAGTAGTCCTAGACTTCATGGAGGCAAGCGTGGGACAAATATCCTCCACTGCATTAATAGGGAGTGCAAACCAAAGCATCCTTCTCATTTGATCTCAGCAAGGATGGGAAAGTGCTGGGCACTGAGGAAACACTTGCAAGAGAATAAGGGTTTTCACCAAAATGGCTTTTTAGCAGAGGGATTTATTTTCACTGAAACTGTTGACATAGGAAAAGGGAATTACTTTGCGCATGAAATACGTCTCTTTGAATATGTTACCAAAAGCATTAACCGTGTTTTCTAAAGTGTGATTCTGATCAAAACCAGACCATACCATGCAAAAAAGCTCAGGCAGCTACAGAGAGGCAAATCAGAGCAGTTCCCATTACACTCACTCCTGCACACAAGACTGCAGATCTCTGCGTCTCACAGGCAGCCACAACAAGTTCTCCCTCTCCAATAGCAGGATCAAGGGAGGCAAAGGAGGAAAGAAAAGAAGGAAGGTGAAGAAAAAACCACACACATCACAAATGTCACTCCGTAAAATGCCTAAATATCATTCTTACTCAGTGTACCTGTAAGTGGGAATGACAGAGTTCACACTACTCAAAATCAAGCTCTGTTGACCCAATGGGACTAATAGTGCTCCAAAAAAAAAAAAGAGTTGTGGTCCTCAGCAGGAAAAGTGAATGGCTGTTTAAGACATCTGTGAAAAATGAGTGAAGCCGCTGGGATCATATGTATTGTCAGCATAGCAAGACATGGAAATAGTATGTTTGCAGAAGTATAATTGGCCATCAGAGGTATTAATGCTGCTGCTGCCACTGCCAGAGAGCAGGACTGGTATATACTTTTTGCTAGAATACTTTCAAAAAACACCCCAGATGCATTCCAATTGTGATTTTATTTTAGGAAAGCATGTAAATATTTATTTTGCCTTTTTTTGTATGACAGCTTACAAAGAAATGGAAGGGGTTTTTTAAGCTTCAAAATGAGTCCTTGAATCAATTTTGTTACACGTCTGAGAAAATTTCTTTTTTTTACGTTCTTTCTATTTTGTTGTCTTCCATTTTCTTGCTTTTATTTCCTCTTTGCCACAGAAAAGGGGGCCAGAAGAAGAAGAAGAAGAAGAAGAGGCTTTTGGAGGAGCGTGGTGTGCTTGTGTTCTCTTGTTTCTTTGAAGTGCAAAATGATAGCAAAGTAGAAATGGCCTTATTATTTTTTTAAAACAAACCTAAAAATAAGACAGTGGATTTTGCATTTTTTAAAAAGCTAAAATAGAATACAAATATAATTGAAAAGTAAACATCTTTTTGTCTAGCATATCTGATAGAAAAATTTAAGACAGTTTTAAAAAAAGGGGTGTTGCCTTTTTACAGGCGTGCGGTGACCTGGTTCAGGAACGGCACGGCGGCCAACCCCCTGGCCGCTCGGTCCATCAGCTCACAGACACCAATGTGGTGGATGGAAAATGGCGTTTATTGCTGAACGACGTGACACTATATAGCCTAGGTTTACAATGTCACTTCCGTCTGCTTACATCATAAATCAAAAGCTGTTGGCTATCTAGAGGGGGGGCCCTGTGTTTCCGTACAGCGCGAGATCTTCCGGCCGCCAGGCCCTACCTAGCAACATTTCCCCCCCCTCTATGCTTAACTAAACAGGCTAAAATAGTAAAAATATTTCTAAAAAAGAGCATAAAGATAAGGCACACTGAGCAATTGGCACTTAGGAAGCGACTGAGGGTAATGGAGTGTAGCTTGGGATACTTGGGAGAGCCAGGGAGAATCGGGGAAAATACTGATCAAGTACATTTTTAAAGCAGTTGTTGGTGTTCTACAAACATGATGTTGACCCTTTCTAGCCGGCTCTGGACAAAGGACACTAGCTTGTTTAATATACAGGGTCCGAAGATCAGTATCAGCAGGATTATTGCAATCGGACCTACCAAGGTGGATATCAGGGTGGCTAGCCACGGAGATTGGTTAAACCATGATTCAAACCACCCTTGTTGGGCTTCCCTGTCTCTTTTTCTTTGAGCCAATCTCTCTCTTAATTTGGCCATCGAGTCCCTAACTACTCCGGTGTGGTCCGCATAGAAACAACATTCCTCTTTCAAGGCGGCACAAAGGCCTCCTTGTTGCATAAACAGGAGGTCTAATCCTCGCCTGTTCTGCAAAACAACCTCTGATAGCGAGGAGAGGGACTGTTCCAAAAAGGTAATGGATTTCTCGATTCTTTGTAGGTCTTCATCGATGGCAGCTTGTAGTTGAGACAGGCCTTGTCGTTGGGTCACTAGGGAGGTCACTCCCGTGGCCGTGCCGGCTGCTCCTAAACCAAGCAGCGTTGCTATTGTTACAGCTGTCAGTACCTCTCTTTTTTGAAGCCTGCTATCGGCTTCTCCCCAGTAGCGGTACATTTCTTCTTCTGGATGGTACAGGATCCTAGGAACAACCAGAATCTGTACACAAAAATCAGCAGAATCGTCAAAGATTTTGAGGGACACACAGGGGGTTACTCCTGATCGATGGCAGATCCACATTCCGGGTGCGGATGGGATCGCCCATTTATGGGTCTTGTCAACCGCAACGGTTCTCGCGCAGACAGCACTATCCCACCTTGCTAGGGCAACATTACCGATACATACGCCCTGGCCCCTGACTTGGTTCAAGGTAACTCCTTTCCATGGTGTATCCCACCTACACTGGGTTGGATTGCTGTCTGATGAATGGTCAAAGGAAGCATCAAGGGCAATGCCCTCGTAAAAAGGGGGATAGACATCATAACATAACCAACAGGAGTTCATGAGATCTGGGTTTGACTGATTTAGCGACCGAAAGGTGGCATCTAACACGCTAAAAAATGACTTGTCGGGTAACTGTTGAGAGTTCATGTTAGGCTGGCTCAAGGGAACTACCTGCTTGGTTAGTAAGGGATCGGCTGGGGCGGGCATGGCAGTCTGCAAGTTTTCTTTTCTTTGCTGGTTATCGCTTTTGATCACAACGTTGGGGCCAATTGCTGTTCCGCTTTTTACTTCCTGCTTTTTGATAAAAAACAGTCCTCCCCTATCTGTGCCGGGTAGCCAGTATCTAACACCCCAAGTTTTGCCGATGGTCCATCCTAGGTCGTTTTCATTGGTTACGTTTAAGAAAATATATTGGCAGTCACACTTCCCTCGGCACACTGTCCTTCCCATCCCACTTGGTCTCCTAGGGGTGCAACCTATTGGTCCCCAACTGGCCTTAAGAAACGGGTCTGGTTTCGCTACCTTCCAGCCAGATGCAATGGTTTCACAGCCCCAGCGAGAACAGTAATACTGATAAGGGACATTACAGTAGGATTTGCCGGGGTTAGAGCTGGGACACATATAGTACATTATAGTGTTCGAACAGGGGGTTGAGAGGATTAGATCACAGAGATATACTTCAAAACTAGGGGATCCCGGGGTAACTATCCTTTGCAGTATCTTTTGGTCTTCCCATCTTGCCAGTACCCATTCCCACGGCTGATGTTCATACAAGCCGCTAGACGGCATTATGAACCCCAAAATTGAGATCACACAAAAGCATCGCAGCCCCGCCTTGCGGGAGCTGTTTCGCCGTTGTCTGGACTCCGCCGATGCAGAGCTCTCAGATGCGGACAGGCCGCTTGCCGACTCGTCGTCCTCTCTTGGCACCAGGGTATACTGGTTACGGGGGTGTCCGATGATCCGGTCCTGCAGATAAAAACTCACAGTTTTCATTAGTTTTATTCTGAAGGTCTGGCTTGATAGATTTAAGTGGACACCATCTGATTCTGCTATCTTTTCTGACCGCAGCATACCCTCGCCCTGTCAGAACTAATTTCCACCCTTGTTCCCACTCTCCTAGCTCATTTCTGATCATGACGTATGGGCCCTCTTCTAGCGCTCGAGTGGCCCAGTGCTTCTGGGCAGGGCTATTCACCTCGTCTCCCCTGGAGAACTGGTTTAAAGCTAACAGGGCTGTTGCTAATAAGCGTGCCTGGTCCCTTGAGGGAATGACGTTGGTAAAACCTTCTGCTTTTGCTAATACCTCTAATTTAGATTTCAGAGTTTGATTTGCCCGTTCGACTATGGCTTGTCCTGTACTATTATACGGGATACCGTGTGTCAGAGTGATACCCCATTTCAGAGCGAATGCCTGGACTGATTTAGACACAAAATTCGGGCCGTTGTCTGTTTTGATTTGATTAGGGATGCCAAGCCACGCCATGGCTGTTAGCCAATGTTGGATGGTTGCCTTAGCGTTGGTCTTAAGGTGTTGGGTCGCTGCGATCACCCCGCTATATGTGTCTACAGTTACTGCTAGCCATGCTCGAGGTTTTAGCAATTGGCAGAGCGTAAAATCTGTCTGCCACACCTCGGAGGCTTTAAGACTTCTGGGGTTGACTCCGCTAGACCACAATGGTGCTTTTTGACAGTGGGGGACATGTAGCTACTATATGTTTCGCGTCAGTGGTCGAGATCCCACATCTCTTTGCTAACGCTTTAGCTCCAATGTGAAGGGACTCATGTAATTGGCGGGCATCTTTCAGTGTCCACAACCCTTTTGCAGCGGCATCTGCTTTGTCGTTGCCGATTTGGAAAAACCCTTTGATTGGGTCATGGCTATTGACATGGATAACCGATACAGTGCCCTTTCGGGAAAAAAGTGCTTCTTCTAGCATCAGAGCTATTGTGGATGTTGACACGCCGGGCCCTGACATGGCTAAGCAAAGCTTGGCCACAAACATTGAATCAGTTACTATGTTGAGATGTTCTGTTGGGAACAGACCGCATGCCAGCACTACAGCTGCTGCTTCCAGCTGTTGGACGGAGATCGCACGATCGGTCATTTTGACACAATGCCATTCTCCTCCTGACTGCCATACTGCTGCCGCGGTTGAGGTTGCTGAGGATGCGTCTGTGAAGACCGTTGGTCCCTGTTGGGGCCGGTCCATGATTTTCTGCGGGAGGTCGATGTCGACAATAGCTAGCATTTGAGTCCAGGGGGGCTTTGTGGCATACCGGACTTCCCCCCCAAATCCGGCGAGGGCTATAGCTAGATATTCTGACATTGCCACTGATTGTGTTGGGAGCTGTTTGCGAAAGGGTAGGTATATTCTGGCTGGCTCAATGCCCAGATGCCTTAGGGCGAGTTTCCTGCCTTTCATGATGAGGTTGCCAAGGCACTCGACTCCTGGGGAGAAAGCGCGTGACGTTTTTCCCAGGACTACCCATTGTATTGGCTGAGCTTTTTCAGGAGGGCCTTGGGCCAGCGCTCCTACTCCCCCCCCTTCCGTGAAGTGCACATACAGATCGAGTGGCATAGCTGGGTTCCACCTGGCGAGCGTGTTTGATGATACCTGTTGTTCGATAAAGTCGAGAGAGTTTACTGCCTCTGTCGTCAGAGTTTTTTGTTCCCATGGGTGTTTCCCTTTCAAGAGATCGTACAGGGGGGCCATGATTTCGGGAGGGATCAGGACAACATTGCGGAGCCATTGCAAAGACCCCACTAACTGTTGCACATCATGGAGTGTTTTAACGGTTCGACTGATTTTTATTTGAGGAGGTGTTATATAAGAACTTGTGATCCCCATTCCCAAGAAACTGACACAGGGTCCTCTTTTGATTTTTGCACTCGTGATTTCAAACCCGTTTGTCTCGAGGGTTTCTGAAATTATTGTCACCAGGTGGTCTACCTGATTGCCTGATGGTGCGGCAATCAGGGATATCATCCATATATTGAATGATAGTCGCAGTCGGGTCACTGCACCGTACCGGTGCCAGTGCTCGATCTACTGTGATTTGACAGATAGTGGGTGAATTGATCATTCCTTGGGACAGCACTTTCCACTGGAAGCGCAAGTTGGGGCGTTGGCTGTTTGGAAACACTACAGAAAAAGCAAACCGCTCTTTGTCCGCCTCATGCAGAGGTATTGAGAAAAAACAGTCTTTAATATCAAGGACAGCACAAGGTTGTCCCTCCGGAACCATGGAGTTCATGGGCAACAGTGTTTGAACGGGACCCATTGGTTGGATTTTTTTGTTTACCTCGCGCAGGTCGTGGAGGAGACGAAACCCCTCGCCTGTTCGTTTGGGTATTACAAAGACTGGGGTGTTCCATGGGCTAGTGGAAGGCTCTATATGACCTCGTTGCAGTTCGCGGTCAACTAACTCAAGAAGGGCATCCATTCGAGGCTTTGACAAGGGCCACTGCTCAACCCAGACTGGGTCGGACGATTTCCATGTCAGTCTGATCGGCGGAAGTGGGTGTACGGCAGTGGCCCTTACTGTAAATTTGTCACTCTGGCTTTTAATAAGGCTAGGGCGTCCCTTCCCAACAGGGGTGGGACTCCTGACATGACGTATGGGAAGAGGGTAATGGTCTTTTCTGGTCCCTTTTCTGTGTGGAGCGTGATTGCTACCAAGTGAGCACTTTTCCGAGCTCGGGTTAATCCCCCGACTCCGCCCACCGTGGAGGCATCTTCCAATTTCCAAGGTGGGGGCCAACTCGTTTCAGGAATGACTGTAACATCTGCTCCGGTGTCAATCAAAAAGGGGATACTGATGGTGATACCATTTATGGAATTGTGGAGGGAACAAATCCCCCACACCACTGGTGGGTTGTCACACCTTACTGCCAGGGCCACCCAGGGGTCCCGCTCCCACCGGGCGGTCCCTGCTGTCCCTGGGACGGAGGCCAGGTTTGTGGGGTCGTTGGCTGGGCCATAAAGTTGGTTGCTTCCTGCGGGGGCAACGGGTTTGGGAGTGACCCCCCCTGTCTGGGGTTGGTGTAGTGGGGCCGCCTGACATCCCAAGTGGGAGAGGGCTGTGTGCGGCCCAGGGGCCCCCTCCCCTTCCCGTTTCCCTGCTTTTTAAGTCTGCATTCCTTCGCAAGGTGCCCTCTTTTTCCACAGGCCCAACATGGTCCTTTATATCGGTTTTGCGGGAGGAGTGCTGTTGGCGGGTCTCCTGATTGGGGGCAATTAATCATCGCATGGCCTGGTTGGCCACATTTGGGGCATACCATCACGTTAGCCAGTGCACGAACGGCCACTTGGATTGGGGCTAGGTGTTCCTCGCTCACTACATGTTTAATCATGTCTGCAAGACTTGACCCAGGTGGCAGTGATCGCAGGATTTCCTTGGTTTTTAGATTAGACTGTTGCCGCAAACAGTCTGCGACAACTGGGCCTTTTGCCTCTGGGGGCAGGGTCGAGGAATCGACTGCTGCTTGGAGGCGATCTACAAACTGTGTAAAACTCTCACTTTCTTTTTGTTTTATTGTGGACCATGGCGATGGCTTGGCAATAACTCTAGAGGTTGTGCGAATAGCCTCTCTAGCTGCACGGGTGGTTGTCATAACTTCCTGGGCCCGCAGGCCCTGAGCTTGTGCTTGGGGGGTAATCATTGTTGGGTCTGTACCCATCAACCGCTGTAGGCTGGAGCCGTGTAGCGGATGATCCGCTCCGGTTACTCGGGCTAACTGCCTCGCACAGTTCTCTTCCCATTCTTGTTTAAACACAATCATCCCTGCCCCGTCAAAAATCAATCTACAGGTCTGTTTTATATCGAATGGGAGCAAATCATCTCCCCCAAAAACTCCATCTATGAGGGTGGAGACCATGGCCGAATTGAGTCCTTTGTCTGCTATTGCTTTAACAATCGCTTGTATATCCTTAGGGTTTAAGGGCGAATGAACCCTCTATCCCCCGTCTGTCACTCGGACCGGGAATGCTAGTGTGTCTGTTGGGGCCCAATCGGCACATGCAATTTGTATTTTTCTCCAATCAGTGAGAGGAATTTCTGTCCCCTTACGTTTTTCTTTTTCCGTGAGTGGTGATATTTTGGTCTTTGTATTTGCAAGCCAAGTCTCCCATGCAGAGTCTGAGTCGGAGTCAGAGTCCGACTGACTGCTCTCTTCCGGGTGTTGGTGGTATGTGGTCGGGCTTCGGCCCCTCCCCTTTCTTGTGTAATCGGGCGGCTCTTTCCCTTTTTGCCCGCCCTGCCTTCCGCTCGGGGAGGCGCCTGCCTTATAAGGACGGTTTTGGGGCGGGTCATTCTGATTAGCTTTCCGCCCCTCGCTCGTGATCTTTTCCCTTTTTTGGTCATGCCAATCACTCTTTTCTTTCCCATTCTCCTCCCCCTCCCCTTTGTGTGCGCTTGTTAACTCTAGCGCTCCCCCCCTGCTCCCGCCGGGGGTGGTCTCGCACCGCCCTTCTTCTTGCTGCTCGGCGCCATCTTGGGGCATATATGGTGGTGGTTCAATCCGTGTATTTTCAGCCTCGGCTTTCGCCTCAGCATCCCTGGCCTCTGCAGCCAGTTTGCCCCATAAGGAGTTCGCCGAGGAGTCTGTGGGCGAGCTGAAGATGTTAGAGTCTTTCGGACGCTGAGTGGGCGCGTCACTTTTCTGTCGGCTTTGAGGGTCGACAGAACCCTCCTCAGCCGGGGGGCGTGAGGTTTGCGTAGCCGCCCCAATTCCCACCCGCGGGGTGGTTAACAGACAATCCCTGGCAGCTTTCCAGGTCTCCTGCTCGTGTCTAGCTTTTTGGAGAGCCTGGACGACTTTCCCCCACGCTTTCAGATTTTTCCCACTACCAGTAGACATCGTTTCATCGCATAAAGCGCGGGAACATTTGTCCCACACATCTGGGTGGAGTATATCCACCGGCTGGTCAATGACCCCAAGCTCCAAAAGTCTCGCAACTGCGAGAGTAAAATCTTTGGGCTTACAGTCAATACCCCACTGCTTATGCAGTTGTAAAACGACCTTCGCAAGAGCTTCCATCCTCTTGACTGGTCCGGGAGCGTCCTCCCCGCCGGGCTGGTCCTGCCGCTCCGGCCGCCGTTCACCCGACTCCAGGTGATTTTCCCGGGTTTCGGCACCACTTGTTGCCTTTTTACAGGCGCGCGGTGACCTGGTTCAGGAACGGCACGGCGGCCAACCCCCTGGCCGCTCGGTCCATCAGCTCACAGACACCAATGTGGTGGATGGCAAATGGCGTTTATTGCTGAACGACGTGACACTATATAGCCTAGGTTTACAATGTCACTTCCGTCTGCTTACATCATAAATCAAAAGCTGTTGGCTATCTAGAGGGGGGGCCCTGTGTTTCCTGTACAGCGCGAGATCTTCCGGCCGCCAGGCCCTACCTAGCAACAAAGGGGCTTTTGTTGCAGCATATTTTCTTGAGAAGCAGCTTTGATTTTCAGTTCGCCAAAGGTAAAGCAGCAAATTTTGCTTACCAGAACAGTTGGAATAGAATGAAGTCAGTTCTACGGCACCAGTATAGTTGATGCAGAAATCATTACTGACATTAAAGATGAGGGACCGTTTCCGTAGACTCACTTTTTAAAAAAGAGACCAGGTACCAGGTACAGGATTTTGCTTATGCTGCAATGATGCCCTTTTTACTTGCTGCACAGTCTGCCTAAATACTGCTTCTTCTGGATCACCGTACCATTAAAAAAGACCATTCAATAGCAGGCTTACGCATTTACTTTTTCCGGCCTTGCCAAAATGAGCTGCTTGTCCACAAACCCTCACTGTCAAAGTTTTGCTCCAGGATGTTTGCTGCAGTTCATCATCTCACCACAATTCCTTGTTAATCTCTTCTAGCCCATGGCTGGGCTTTGATGCACTTGCTGGAACAACAAGATCTGCAAGTCACAAGGTTATCTCATTTCTTTCATTTCACCTTTCAAGAAGTCCTTGTGTTGCACACTGGTCATCAGACACTCGGGACAAATGTACCCAGAAAGGAGCTTGCTTCCTCATAGGTCTAAACTATCCTGGTCTACGTTTTCCTTTAATATTTTTGCTGGTTACTGAATCACAGTTACCTCGAGCCTGCCCTATGAGATTTGCAGTAGTGAATAGTCATTCTGAGGCTGTTTCTTGAGTCCCTCTGCAAAAAGTCAAGGTGAACTTGAATGAGTCCGAGTTCTGCTAAGGCCAGCAACCATGGTATGAACTGGACAGACTGTTATTTTGCTTATATCCATCCACTGAGTTAGTAAAAGACCGGAGGAACATGACAAAGCACTTGGCCTTCCTTCTGTTTCAATGCTTTTCCTGCAAGCTGTGCTGCAGGGATTTGGGCCATTAACACTCAGATGTAGGTGTAGGTCAGTGGCTGGCTGAGTGCAGCCTTGCAGCTGGAATGCCACTGCTTCTGCCACTCATTAGGTCTAAATGTCTCCCGCTGCTCTGCCTTGCAATGTCCCACTCCTCTGTGCTCTAGAGAGAACTCTAGAGTCTAAAGAAACTATAGCCAAATTTTCTTCCTCTTTCATCTCCATTCCTAGCTTCTGACAGCAAGAACATCAGTCCAGCAAAAATGCACTGGATTTGCTTCACTGAGTAGGTGAGGTTTCTCTGGATTAGTGCCTAGACTTTACTAGTAATCTTGCAGTCATTTATCTTTCCCAGGCCAATTCCATACGCTATCACTGAATCTATACAAAATTTCTCTTATTTTGACTTCTCTTTTATAGCTTTCCAAACTTGTAAGAGTTGGTGATAAATTGCTGCAGTCACTTATTTACCTCGCTCAAAAATGTGTGCCTTATTTCTTCTCGGAGTATGCTTACCTTCATTTCCTAGCTGTTGGGTCATACTTTTGAGTGATGGGAATTTCTGCCCTTTGTGCAAGTTGTTGTACTTGGTGATCTACCTATCTCTTCTTCTGCATGAAGTAGATTTACCTTCCCAAGTTGTTCGTTGACGTGTCTTCCAAATCTCTGCTCTTGCAGCCCATTTTCTGACATCCTACTTGAACTGTGGCTGCAAGAACCGGATACGACATTTCAACGGAGAATGGCCAGTGTGTGAACAAAGGAGATATGATTTCTCCCCTCCCACTCAACAAAACCAGGTGAGTCCCTGTGACCTCAATATTGTCCACATTTAGCTGGTTCTCCTTCCTGACCACGCCTCAAACTGCATTACACTGCTAATAAAGTCTCTGCAGTATGAGGAGTTCATATTCCCTACACGCAGTTGTGAAGTTTAAGCACTTGGGTTAGGATATTAGCCACATTAAGTCTCATACCTAGTCAGAGATGACTGCCTCGCCTGCTCTGGACAGTCTCTTCCTTCGAACAAACTTCTCTTGATTTCAACACTTTACTACACAGCAATGGAATTAAAAAAAAATCCTTTTGTGTATTCCTCTTCTCTTCTGCTGTTCTTTGTCATTCAGTTTTCCTGCAGCACCCCGTCATAGTTTTGTCTGAAAATTGTCAACCCTTTAGAGCAGTTAGCCCACGGTTGGAGAGTCCCGCTCAAGTGTTTGAAATCATGTGGCCAGAGCTATTCTTTAGGTGGGGTTAAAAGCCAGATCAATGAAACAGGTTCTTAAACCAGAAAGGTGTTTGATGTTGATTTGTGCACCTCTGTGACACTGTCATACATCTGCATTTAGCAGACCCTGCATCAGGCTTTGTAACTCTGGCTGGGCTAGAGGATATTTGGGTCTCAGGCACTTCAGGTAACAGAGGATCTCCCAGGCCTGAAAAAAACATGCTTACCTTCTCCCTTCTCAGTTTACCTCTGTACAACATAACCCCATAGAATCCCAATTCCTGCATCACGGCCATCCTTTCTATTTCAGCTACAGCCTGCAATGAAGAATCTGCTCGTGCTTACCACTTGAACTTGCTCCGTGCAGATATGCTAACAGGCTCATCTTCCTGAATTCAGCTCTAGCTAAGCTGTACTTTCATGATTAGGTATGTTCCCTATTAAAATCTGATGCTTTTTTTGCACATTTGTGTATTTCTAGCTTCTAGTTGGTAGGTGCTGCTGGGCTTCCATGATACTCTTCTCCGGCCCGTGCAGGAATCAGTGGGCATGTGCACTAATTGAATGCATGCAGTCCAGCATTTCACAACTCAGCAGTGACTGTAACAGATTACAGCCACCAGCGTAATTTTTAGGTTATTTCCCAAGGATATTGAGTGCAAGTGCTGCTATTGGCCACGTAGCAAGTTTCTGTAAAGTATCGCTAATGTAGGCAACTTCATGCATTTTAAGGCTGCCAGGGAACCTTACAATCATCAAGACTGTTCCTGCAGGCCAAAGGCCACGTGGTTTCTTCAACCACGCCCACCTCCCAGGAGTTCAACTGTTCCACTTGTCACAGAGCTTGAATAAATGCACTTTGCCTAGAGACATTTTCTGGAGATTGAAAGAAAAGAAATGGATATCCAAAAGCTTCTGCGACTCCTCCGTCTCTGTTTTTGCTCTCTTCCATAGCAAAGGTGGCTGTACCAGATGTAAAAACAGCAGTCCAGGCATAAGGTCTTCGGATCTCCTCACTTTCCTTAGCATGCTGATTGATACGTATTTCCTCTGTGCTAATACTGGAACTACCTGAGTGTATTCAGCAGAATATTGCATTTGCATACAGTTTGAGCCCTGTCTGTACCCAGGGGGATGTTTTCTCTTCGTGCAGAATGGGCGTGCCAGGTGGAGAGATCTGAAAAGGTGCTGTCAACATCCCACTACAGAAAAGAGTCCTAAAATGAGTGGCAGAAAAAAGCAGCAGAACGGGAGAAAAAAACTCTGCTAGCATCGTACAACAGCAGTTCTACGATTACTACAAATTGGCTTTGTTTGTCCGTTGGCCTTTTAGCTAACACAGTTATGTATGCTTCACTAAGGTAGTGACAGTCTATAAAACAGTGTTTCAGTTAATATCCTGTAGCAATGGAGCTGATTTTTAAGTTTTCACATGTCAAAACAGATGCTATTAGATTGCCTAAGAAATGGCATTTTGTGAGAGAACAATCTTAATTCTAAACAGAAAATGACAAAACATCTTTGTCCTTCAATGTACTTCATGCCGTGTTCTAGGCAAAAAGAGAGATTTTCCACTGATGCAGCCTCAGCAAATCACAGACTTAATTGCTAAAATACTCAGACCTCATTCCTGTAGACCTGGTGTTGGTTAAAAGTAGCATTTATGTTATTACAACAGCATTATGATGGTTCCTTCAAACACAGCATGAAATCTATGGCTCAAGAATTGCAAATGCTGCCTGGTTATTTAGGTACCTACATCTTTAACATATGTATCCTCTTAATAATCCTGTGGGTCTATTGCTCTTCTTGCATGGCCATGGGACCCTGAGACACAGCAATTCATCCCAACCCATGTAAGAAACGTCCCATATAAGGGATGGCAACAACCTATATCTACCCTTTGGTTTCAACGAAGACTGTGCAAGCGGTAAAAGAAGAATGACTTGCCTCTCTGGAAATGTGAATATATTGCCTTTGTTCCAGTTATGGATCACCTTAGATGTGCGTATATCTGCAAGTCTCTCCTTACTTCTTGGAATTTTGCTCCTGGCCCACATTGTTCGTCTCATTTCTGTGGGGAAACTTCTGTGGTCTGTGCATGTGGATGAACAAGCCCCAGTGGATTATTGTATGCTTGTTTCAAGGCAGGCTTTTCTTGTATCAGCTCTCGGGACTGCCTTTTTTATACTTCAGATTTATTAGCTATTACACGTCAACGCACCACATTAAATATGCACAAGTACATGTATTCAGAAGTGTCACTGGAGACTCTCCCCTCGTACAAACAAGGCATTAAGGATAGAAGTGATTTTAGCACTGTGAATAAAAAAAGTTATGAATCATTCTACAAGTTATTAGGGGGCAAAAAGAAGAAAAAAAATTTTTGAATTGGCAGCACAGGAATGCAGATTAAACGCAAGACTCTCTGCGAGTATGTATGGGACCAAGCTGCAGCATACCTGCTAGCTTTTCTTCGATAGGAGAAAGCACAAGAACAACACAATAGTCAGCCACTTCTTGACATCCTACTAGCTTTTATCAATGTAGTGTGTGTTTTCATCAGTGGGAAAGTGCAAAAGGTGGAAAGGCTTGCTCTGCAGGCTCATGCTATCGTAGGATGCTGTAGAGAAATTACTCTTTCAGCTAAGAACTAGTACAGATGTTTCGGTTGTTTACTATATAGAATCATGGAATCATTTATGTTGGAAAAGACCTTTAAGATCATCAAGTCCAACTGTTAAGCCAGGACCATCAAGTCTACCACCAGACCGTGTCCCTGAACGCCCTGTCTACACATCTTTTAAATGCTTCTAAGGATGGTGATTCTTCCACTTCCCTGAGCAGCCTTGACAACCCTTTTGGTGATATTTTTTTTTTTTTTCCTAATACCCAATCCAAACCTCCCCTGGTACAACTTGAGGCCATTTCCTCTTGTCCTATCATTTGTTGTCTGGGAGAAGAGACTGACACCCACCTTTCAGGTAGTTTTTTAAAGAGTGACAAAGTCTCCCCTGAGCCTCCTTTTCTCCAGACTAAACCACCCAGTTCCCGCAGCTGTCCCTCATAAGACTTGTGCTCCAGACCCTTCACCAGCTTCGTTGCCCTTCTCCGGACATGCTCCAGCACCTCAGTGTTTTTCTTGTCGTGAGGGGCCCAATGTGTATCAAACTTCCTGCTCATTTCTGGTTATTTCTTTTTTTGCTGAGAGGGTGCAATTTGGTGGGGCTTCTTATGGTGCCAGACGCAGTCTGACTGCTTTACCCTGCTTCTGGTTTATCTCTGCTGATGCAAGGCAAACATCCGCAGTTTTGCTGAAGGATGCCCACACAGAGGAGAGAGAAAGTAATAGTAATGTCCTTTGGACACACAGTTGGAGGCATGCATTCCAGGCCTTCCTACCGTTACTATCCATCTTTCCTATACCATACTTCCAAACCATCCTGGCCTTTTGCTCAGTGTTGTTCTCTTCAACCCTCTCAGCTCGGTTCAGCTCAACTCATGTCATAGCGATGAGCTGAATGGATGAGATCCTTGGTCTTCCTTGTGGAAAAACAAACACCTACCCAAAGATCATCATGAGGAGAGTGATGGGTGTACAAAGAGTGTTGGTAACAAAGACTCAAACCCCTGACGTTTTAGTGCTTGCAGTGTTGATCACATGGCGTGGCCACGTTTGTAGTGATCTGAAATACCCTTCTGAGACACACCACCACTGCAGAATTAGAGTTTACATGGGTGCGTTAGGATCCAAGTAGGTTAAAGCCAGGAAATCATTGTTTGAGTTGGACTGTTATGTAACTCTCGGGAAACGCAAGGAAGGGGAACTGCAGAGTTCATTTTAGTGCAGTTGCTCAGTACATTGTCTATCTTAGAAATAATTAAAGCTTTGTTGAAAAGTAGTTTAACTAGGGGAAAGAGCACATTCGGCTTTCCCATGGAGCTATGTTAAATTGAAGAGCAACGGGTGCTAATGTGTCTCATTTTCCTATCTGTTGCTGGGTATATAAATATATGTATACGCATATATGTAATGTAAACCTGAGATAGTCTAACAGCATTTTAAAGTATGGCCTGAATTTCAGTCTTGTTGCTTAGAAGCTAACATAAGAAGATCATGTAGAAGTTTTGCAATAGCTGAGAGCTGAGTTATCTGTTATGGACACGTTACACAAGCAATCCGAGTTTTTCTGTCTCTGCATTGTCCCGTGAACAGCTCCAAGTTGTGTTAATTTATTCATTAAGCGCAGCTCCACGTGCAGCTTGTGAACTAATTGAAGCTTCCGACTACTTTGCAGCCTTTGGCCATGCTGACCTAGTGCAGTTTCCATTGAAATGAATGAAATATTTCCATTCACCGTTTGCCATATGTGATGTGTGATTGCCCATTGGTGAGGAGATGCCATTGTTTCTGCTCACTGAAATATTGAAAAAAATTGATTTGGAAAAGGGACCAAAGAATACTTTTTTCTGTACATGAATACATTTCTTTACATGCAAATAAAGATGGTTGTCTGCAAAAATCCATTCTGAATCACTAATGAAAACAAAAAGCCATTTAAAGCAACGACCAGGGATCTCAGGAAAAAAACAGAGATGCAGCCACAGTTGCACCGCTGCAGAAGAGCCTCCTGCAAAATACTCCTCGACTACCCCTGCAGCAAAAGCTGCCCCAAAGCCATACAGAAATACACCCTTGCAGAATTAAGGTGGAAATAAGATACATCACATAACCCTATACTCTAAGTTACGTTTGAGAGTTAGATTTTGTTCACTCTGCACCATCTCACTGCACCTGAACCTTGTAGAGCCATTGCCTAACACTCCAACTCCACGTATGGTTGTTTTTCTTGGTCAGTGAGACGGAGACTTAGAAATCACATGCAAGTAGTCTCCCAGTGGGAATGAGAGCCATTTAAGCACAGGCACTAGCATCTAGAGATTCATGTCTCACACACTTTCTGAGATAGAACGGCTCTTTGGGTAGTGCCTCCTACATTTTCATTAGCTCATTTTCACAGCTGTTTTCATTCCTTGAGTAAAATGCTCTGCACCATGCTGGGAAGCAGTGTTGTAACAGGATGATGAGTGTGTAGGGTGCTGGACAACTGAACAGGAACACAAAGAACAGCTTGTACAGCATTTGTCCTGTGCTAGTGGCCAGCACTTGCTCTGACGGCAGTCACTGTGGGTAACTCAGGACAGAATTTGACACGAGGGTTTTTCAAGTGAGATTTTTGGATACTTTCGGTGCTGACATTATAGCAAATGGCAAAGTTTTCAATTTACCACTGGCTCCCAGGGGCGCACCATCTAGGTCTTTACTGAATGCCTTCCAAATCTCCGCTCCAATGCCCATCTTTGTCACTGTGTACCCAAGATCAATAGCAACAGCAGTAAACATGGCAGGACTAAGAAATTCAGAGACACTTATTGCTTACTTTGAGGAAGCCATCAGCCTAGGAAGTCAGAGGAAAATCTCATGTCTTCATTTGTCACCTACCTGAAGCCTTCAAAGGATAAGGCGCCCCAAAGGGATGCCATTGTTTCCTGTATTGTGGAGTTTGTCATGCAGGCTTGTGGGTGGCTGCAAAACTTCTTTTGAATTCTAAGGCTACAAGTAAAGCATCTCAAACCAGTAAACCATTTCTCTCCTTTCCTTTTTATGCATAGCTGTATGGATAGGAAATGAAACAAAAAACCCACCACACTTCTTTTCCATATCTGTAAAAACAATCTGCAAAATGGATGGGCCAAGATTTAAGGTAGTGAATAGCAATGCCAGGTTTTAAATGCATAAAACTTTAGTATTTGCAAGGGAAGTGATGCCACTCATTTTTGACAGCAATGGAGAAGGTGCCAGAGTGAATGTCACACAAAGCAATTACGCTCTGCCATTGTCCCATGGAGGGTGAATCCTGCAGGCAAACTATGGATCACATCCGGGCTTCAGTAAGGGTTTCAAGACCTGGGACATCAGCAGAGAGACCCCTCTCCATTTCAGCAGAAGCTGTGGAAAACATTACTTGTCACTGCAGCGTTACTAAGAAGCCATTCTACTCTTCACTGTACCACTATGAATAAAAAAAAAAAAAAAAGAAAAGAAAAGAAAAAAAGGTTGACTGTTGCACCATGTATGGTTGAACAGACTTACCTCTTGCATTACAAAGTTTCTCTTAGAACTTTTTCAAACCAGAATTCAAAATCAGTTAACGTTTCCCAGATCTTTCCACCATGAACTTCTGTTTTCAACTGTTTAGGGGCAGGACTTGACTGGAGGATACGGGAAGGGCACAGGCTTCAAGGTGGCACACATGCACAGGTCAAATATGGCAAAAGGGAACCCATGCTTTGCAGAAGGAGCTAAAATTCTGTTAGGGCGTCATCCTCATGTTCAGAAAGTGTCTTTTAACACCTGTCCTGACTTGGATAAAATTCTGCACCATCCAAAAGCTGTGAAGATGGAAAATGATGAACTGATGCTACACACCTAACCCAGACATGAATAAAGGCTGGGCTCCAGAGCAAAGAAGATCAAAGGAGAGTAAGGAGCCACAGTGACACGCAATCGCCCTGCAGCTGATAAAGGAACCATCATCAGTTTAGGAAGTGCGTCATCAAGAGCCTCAAAGCCTTGCTTTTTTGACAGAGTCCCAGATGTAACCCAACAGGCCTTTCTGGCACAACACTGCCCTTCTGTTTTTCCTTTGAGCAGAAGGAGGAAGGAGGAAGGGAGAGCAAAAGAAAGAGAAAGAAGTAGCTCACTCCTGCTCTTCCTTGTTGGCTCCTAGTTCTGCTGCTTTTGACTGTGTGTTACAGTAATGACTGATATACCACCACTGATATTATCACGCTGACCCGGGCCTTGAGAGAATGATGCCACCTGTCCCCGGAAAGGGAAAGGGTGTGCTCGGGACTGACCACATTTCAGGCCAAGCTTTGGGTACACCAGGAATAGCAGATCTCTCTTCCTAGAGGGAATGAAAAAAAGGGTTACTTTTTAAAAAAATATTTTTTTAATTAATATTTTACTAATACCGCCAACAATTCACACTTTACAGCTGTAATTGTGTCACTAAGCTCAAGGGATCTAAGAAGTATGAAGAAGGATTGGCAAAATCATTTCCATCCATGGGTGCCCGGGATACAGAACCACATGGTAAGTGAAACAGACCTGCTGGTCCCAAGTTGCCTGAAAACATTGGCTTCACCCTGGACCCCGGCAACACACATGCATTTTCTGCTGTGTAAGAAAAGCAAGCCCAGAGGACAGCATTTAACCCTGACACCAGCAAGATCCTGAGTCAGAGACATCTGACTGTGAAGCAAAAGCAAGCTACTTTCAAATAATGCTGGGTGGCAGGGAAATGCATCCAGAAAGAGGGTCTGAAGCCCTTTCTGGGCCTTCCTTTGGGAAACTGCTGACAGACGGGCAGCACCAGGGGAGCTGCACTGCTGTCTGGCAGCAGCTAATTGCAGTACCTTCTCTGATCTCCGTCTGCCTGGGATTGGAAGAGTCACCGTGGTAGTCTACATCCTTGTCTGAATCCAGTATGAACTACCGAGGTTTGTTCTACCTGGGTTTGCACCAGGAAGCACCGGAGCATCCCTTCTGCCAAATACTTTTTTAAGAGCATATTTGCTCCCTGTGTTGTCCATTTCTGGCAGCAGGTCAAGGTGTTGATTGCTCGGGGCTAAGAGCTCCAGCGTATGAGCAATCTCTTCTCCGTATTCATCCTCCCAGAGCAGCTGTAATCTGAGGACTGCTCATTCCAGCTGCTGGCAGTAAATGCTGTCAACTCTGAGGCAACTGGGTCTGATGTGAAAGGCATATGCATCAGTCTATCACCTTTTCTCAAAAAAGAAATACTTTATGGAATTTTATCAACTTTGACCAAGTTTTTCAGCAAGCGCATAAGCTGCATCTGAAATGAAAACTGACTTTTAATTGAATCAGACTGAAGGGTGAAATGTTCAAAATCTGACCCCCTTCTGTCCCATTAGAAGAAAAAGGTTGAAGGCTCAGCAACCGCTGTGAAAGGGATCTGCCACCTCCAAGTCCACCCTACTCAATATACCCTGTCCGCACTACTGGTGTGGGAGTAAGCAAGGGTTGCTCTGGCACAAGCTCCCCGTGCACAAGGACTTCTCTTCAGCAGTGTCCAGAGGGGACTGTTCTCATTTAACGCAGGGCAACGGGAGTCTGGAGAAAAGCAGCTTTGAGACATTTTCCCCCATAGAAAAGAGCTGAGTCTGGCAGGCGTCAAGCTACCTGTTAATGAAACTGCCCATGGAAAAGTGTCCCGTTTAAACACGTTGACTTAAATCACTAAATGCACATCAGAATTGTCCTGCACTTTCTTGAGCATAATACTTTGTCTTGAGTTTGATTTCACTTGGGAGGAGCGAGAGACAGAGAGGTGTGGCAGAGTGGCTTTACCAGTGTAATGCCACCTCAGGAGAAAGGCTGGAAAGCACTTTTGGCTCCAGCAACTCTGCAAAATGAAACATTGTTTCTTCAGTCAGCAGAATTCTACCTTCTGCTACCTACTGGAACTCTTTCCTGAGCTTCTAATGGTTCAATTAAATATATATGTGGTTTTACGTTTCTTGAAAAAGTATGAGTCTAATAAAGCCTGGATTCGGACTGACATTTCTCACCTCTATTCAGACAGAAGAAATTCATACAAATGGCAAAAATGGGAGTCACTTCTTCAACAAGAAACAAAAGTATTTAATGTATGTTTCCATATATTTTTATACATACTCAAATATTAATGTTAATGGATATGTTAATATATTTTTAAACATTTTGTGTTTCAAAGGTACACATCACTGCGATGTCAAATAGCTGCTCAGCAAATTTTAGCTTAATGAGTAGAGACCGGCAGAAGAAAATCCTAGCCACCTCTATCCTAATTTCATTTGAGAAAAAGTGTTGGCTGGAATATTAGCCCTTGTTACTCCTGTTCAATGTGATTTGAAAAGAGTCATTTCTCACCGGTGGATATTCTTGTGAAAATTGCTCCAGGATGACTCCATTGTTTGTTTTGTGCTGGGGCCAAACCAAACCCACTTCTCTAGAGGCCAGAATGGGAGCCAGGACCCTATTGTACGGGTTTAATATATATCACTGCTGCCATGAGGCAGAAGTTGAGGTGAACCTACTTGCTCATCACAGTAGTTTTAAAAGCCATTATTTGTTTTCAGACAATGGAGATGGCATGTCTAGTCATCATAGACAAAGAATGGAAGTCTAGTCCACAAAGCAATGGAACTTGAACCTCTCTGAACTTGTTAACTACAGCCATGCAGAACTTTTTTTCTGCTCAGCATTCAAGAGAAAAACAAGATCTTGTGCAGTTTCTTTGCCTGCTTTGGGTGGTGGTGGTGGTGTCACATACGTTTTATGATATCACTCTTCTTCCCATCGTTTAAGAAGATAGTATCCTTGATAATGCTGTAAATAATGTGCTTTGCTTGGCTGACCCATCAATCCCTATGGAAACTCCAGGGGCTCAAACAGCAGAAAAGAGAAGAGCAGCAGAGTTGTTGGTATGTAGGGGATGTGACAGTCTGGAGAGGGGCATTGAAGAGCTTCCACCTTGAAAGGGGAAGTTCTTGCAAAAGAAATCTTTAGTCAAGGATCAGACTCCCACAGGCAGTAGGATTTTACCATATCTCCATATGAAAACTTGCAGACTTCCTAAATTTCTGGTTTGGTTTGGTTTGGGTTTTTTTTTTCCTAGCAGAATGAACAAAAAGCACAGGAACTTCTGACCTAGCGTATCTTCAAAGAATCAGAGAATCACAGAGTGGTTTGGGTTGGAAGGGACGTTAAAGATCGTCTGGTTCCAAATCCCTTGCCATGGTCAGGGACACTTTCCACTTCTGTTGAAGGGCAAAGGGAATGAAAATCTACTTTTTTCTTTTCACTTGATTTTATGGGTATCACTACAAAATATGGGATCCCTAATCAGCTGTTAATTTGGAAATATCTCTACCTATAGAATTCTGTTTCCAGCACCTCACCGCTACAGTATTTTGGGATAGTTGTACAACTATATGTTGTACAACACTGACAAGAGAAAATTATCTCTAAAATTCCTCCCTAAGTATTACAGCTAGATTAGAAAATCGCAGTAATCTGCTTCAGGATACACAAGACCTGTTTGCTGGCGAGGTTACAACATACAGCACAAAGTGAAATGCCAGAATTAGCCTGTGCCTTTTCGTTTTCCAAAGATGGCACCTGTATTCTTTCCAGACCTGTATCTGTCCATATCACAGTGTCTCCAGAAGTCTCAACTGTGACACGGGCTGAGTCAGTTGTGGAGACAGCCGCCTGTGCAGACAGTTGACTCCAGATGCCTGGACAACCGTGATATGGTGCTTTTGCTCCTGTGCACTGCCAGTTCCACTGTGTGCGAAGTTCAATGGAAGTCTTGTCTTCTCGGATTTAATAACTAGATTCAAGAGCAGGCCATTACTCAGAACTCCAGAGAAAGACAAGAAATTCACATGAGCTGTATGCATCACACATCCCAAGGAACAACTTCAAAGGCCTGTAATCCATTTCAGCACCCTGCTTTGAAAGATACTCAGTGTCCAGAGTCCACAAAGTGCTGCAGAAAACGGCAGCAAGACTCCTGTGGGATGCTGATGGCGAATGGGAATGTTTTCCTCCTCTTGGGTTTTCTCTGACGGTAACCTGCTGGTAAAAAAACTCTTTGAAGACAAACGGCTTTGTTTAAGCTGTGGAAGATTACACTGTTTTCCAGGGGTGTTTTGCTGTGGCAAGCACTAGAACAACTTAAGACCCTTCATTTTCCACAGATGAGAATCATCAGCCACGTACCTTCGTTCAGGGATCTCTTAAGTCCAAACCCTTGATATTCTGCTGCTTTTCAAATTTTATGATTTGACAGGCTGATTTTAAACCACCAGAACATTAGGAGTGATGATCTGGAATGAGTGATGATGAATGCTGATCTGGAGTGAGTGGTGGTCAGACTGCATTTTAACGGAATGAGCCGTGCACAGCTTTGCTAAGTTGAAGGACTCGAATCAACCTGTCTGGCTCAGTAAGAACAGCAAGCACTGCTCACTTTGTGACAAAATTCAAGGGTCTTGGACACAAAATTAGGCAATGGTTGCCTAAAACCTACAAACTCATTTCCTTCTTCAAATCTTCTTTACTTTTGCCCTGCAGCAGTAACAACTGTCACTGCTGTTAAGTTTCCTCGGTTCATAGAAAACCTCTCATTGGCAGTGCAGTTCAATTGTCTTCCTGCAGAAAGAGCTACTGTTAGAGAAGTTCGCTCATAGCTGAAAAGTTCAAGTTGTTTCATCCCTCCCAAGTGCCAGTGAGCTCAATTCAGAGCACTAATACTGAATGCGTGCCAAATGAAATGCACCTTTTGCTATGCTGAGGAATACTCATTACTGCAAGCCCCATCCTGTGTGCCAAGAAATGTCCATGGCACGTAGCCTCCTTGTTCTCTCTGTGCTAAGAAGTCCGGTTCACTTGCTTCCCCCAGATTTACACTTTCCTCCACCACTGAGGAAATTTTACTCGCTCTGCTTTGCTCTTGTCCTGCTGCTGTCCCTTTAGATCTGTATCTTCACCCTTGTATGTCAGAGACATCATCTTCTCCCCGTGTGCAGCACTCCAGGCACATGCAACTTCCACAGCCAAGCAGTGTGTCTTCCTCCTGAGAAGACCAGCGTGATAGGACCTGTCCAAGCCAACAATCGTTTTCAACATATAGTTCAGTTGCAACTAAAGCTCAGCTTGCAAATAAAAGCAAAGGAACCTTTACTGGGGAGGTAACTGATACCCGGTTTCCAGGTATCACCTGGAACCACCAGGTATCATCCAGGCCACCTCTAGGTACTCAGGATGAAGATGCATTTATCAAAGCATGCAAACAGTGCAAACCATAGCTCACTCTACTAAAGTCTTCATTTTCCTTTTCTCTTAAGCTTACAAAAAACAGAGATCCCCTTCCTTTCCCACATGGCTGCTGCCCTGTCATCCAGTTCACCTTGAATACTGTGTTCAGTTTGGGCCCCTCACTACAAGAAAAACACTGAGGTGCTGGAGCATGTCCGGAGAAGGGCAACGAAGCTGGTGAAGGGTCTGGAGCACAAGTCTTATGAGGGACAGCTGAGGGAACTGGCGTTGTTTAGTCTGGAGAAAAGGAGGCTCAGGGGACATCTTATTGCTCTCTATAACTACCTGAAAGGAAGTTGTAGGCAGCTGGGGGCTGGTCTCTTCTCCCCGGTAACAAGCAATGGGACAAGAGGGAAAGGCCTCAGGTTGCACTAGGGGTGATTTCGATTGGCTGTTGGCAAAAATGTCTTCACTGAAAAGGTGGCCAAGCATTGGAACAGGCTGCCTAGGGAAGTGGTGGAATAACCATCCTTAGAAGTTTTCAAAAACCACGTAGATACGATGCTTAGCGACACGGTTTAGTGATGGACTTGGCAGTCCTGGCTTAACAGCTGGACCTGATGATTTTAAAGGTCTTTTCCAACCAACTGATTTTATGATTCTATAATTCACCATGTGGGGGAATCTCAAGGCTGTGTTGGAGCCCTACTGCACGGCACCCGTGTAACGGAAATTCAAAGGCAGGCAGAGCCAGGCCATACTGTAGGTGTGAAAGACCTGTTAAAAAAATCCCATGCTGTAAAGTGATGCAAGAGAAGCAGCATAATCTTCTCAATTTTTCAACGGGATGAACCCCAACATGAATGAAATAATAAAGTTTTTTCCTGGGTTTGTCCTAGTTACCCTCTGGGGGAAAAAAAAAAAAAAAAAAAAAAAAAAAGAGAGAGAGAAAGAAAAATCCATGCCTGAAGGGAAGATCGCTGAGAAGTCTTTCTCTGTCAAAAGATATAAAAAATATAACACAATTTGCCATGGTGGAACTAGAGGTAAAGTTTGGATGCAGATCTCTGCTCGAGGCTGGGACTCTGTCCCATTTCGGTGGCCAGCTCTGGGGTTTTATGGGAGGCTTGTCTCTGACTGAAATAGACCCATTGCAGGTATCCGCTCCAGCTGAATTTCCTGCCTCCTGGAACTGGCTGATCTGATGCCCTTTGATGGAAATCTCACAACTCCCAGCTCTTTTGGCATGTTCAGTATTTTGTGGACTGCAGATGCTGTCTTCTGACACAGAGGAGGTAGATATCCCTTATAAGTGTTATACACACTTGCATGTGTGTATAGGCAACGTATAAGGCAAAGCGATCCATTCCCATTTATGCTAAGGGCTGCCTTACAACTTACACAGAAAAGATGCAAATATGTACTGTGAAGGAGAGTGTTTCTAAGGGAGAAACGTGTGTCAGGGACTAAAACTACAAGAGGGGACTGAAGTAATTTACAAAACATGTCATCTGTAGAGAAAGCTATCTTCTGCCTATTAATTGCGAGAATGTAGAGAAGGCGTATTACAGGAAGACCGAAGGACAGAAATGGAAAATGACTTATGGAGTGTACTTATCTGTTGTCACTGCAGCTGTAGAAGTCTCAGAGCCATCACTTTTTATCTGTGGTTTCCTGGGGATTCCCACCAGCTTTCAAACATTTACCCAAAAGGGGCTTCTATAAAGCCACAACCTATACATATATGAAATCAAGGTCCTAAACCAGGAATGCCCGTTGAAACGGTATTAGGAGATGCTGGAGGAGAGCAAGGCAGAATATGCACTGTCCAGCTGTCAGCAGCATGGCTAACATGTAGAAACCCTATAGCTAAACGCTATCAAAGGTGTCTTTGGTAACAGAGAAATCCTTTTGCTTTGCTCAGTGGTGACAGAATCTTTGGTCCTCATTCAGATCACAGCAGTAAATGCTGGTGATGTCACTCAAGTCATACTAGACTTGAAATTTGATCTAGTTTCTTCCTCGTCACCGGAGTTACATACGTGAAGTCAGTTATCATTTTCATATATATTGGCCACAGCACTTATGAAGAGAAAAACCTTTCCCCAAGGGAGAACTGTTTCAAAACCAGATAAACGAGAAAAAACAGAGATTATGATGTCCACAAGGAACTTTGCTCTTCCGAGTGTTTTTTCTCTGGAGCGTGCTCAAAAAACACAGTGAAAAATGGCACAAAACCAGACAGTGAGGGAGACAGAAAGAAGGGGGGTGGTGGTGGTGTGTGTGTGTGGGGGGGGATTGGAGGCATGGGAGCACTCAGAGTTGCAATTGGAAGCACTTTTAGACTTTGTATCGTTAGAACATCGTTAGACTAGTCCCCAGTGAAACGAGAAATGGGACAAAGGGAAAATACTCGCTTCTTTGTGCTTGGTGAGAATCTGCCACAAACATATCAACCTTGTACCCTCTGACATAAACCTCATACTATTGGAATACTGGCTTCAATGGACCTCACCTAGATTTGCACCCACATTGACAAAGAGATCGCAACTGCTCCAGATCTTCACATGTTATGATGAATGGCAGATGTATAGCCTACCAGTGGAAGCACCTAATTTTAAGGATTCTAGATGCCTCTCCAAGGTTAGCACAACATCCCTGCGATTACCCGCCTGACCATATTACTTGATGGATCTAATGGCACTTCTGAGAAAGCCTCTGCAGAATGTCATTGAGCTGCCAAAGTAAACAAGAAGAGAGGCTTGTTTGGTATGGATGCAGAATACTGGGCATGCCTGCTCCCAGAATGTATCGACAGCTGCTAGGGCAAGGCAAGCAATAAAAGAGAGGGTGGCTGTGGCCTTGCTGCTGTCTGTACTGACAGGCTGAGTGCTCATCCAGTGGTGCCAGTTCAGACCAGCTTTCTCTGCAGGCACATGCGTGCCGTGGGAGTAGCACCCCTCGCAGATGCTGAGGGAGATACCTGGAGGTGCGTATCATCTCTGAATGACGGAGACATAAGATCTTATCTACATGATTTAGGAAGGATGTTTCGGCATTGCATGCCATTGTGGCAGTTTTGCCCTTGAAAGCCTGGCTGAAGCCTTTGCTCCACAGTGTCTTTCTGAATTTGCTGAGCCAGCTGAATCACTCACCAAATACTAGGAGCCTGGCTCTGACAGAGAATGCGTCCTCTGTGGTTTCGTCCTCTCTGTGTATTAACATCCTTCTTTCTTTTTTTCCTTCTCTTCACGTGTCATCAAATAGCTCATTTCCTTTGTGGCGTATCCCAGGAAACATGGCTGGCTGGATTTTATTATTACTATTACTATTACTATTACTACTATCATTACTATTTTTCTTTTTTTTTCAGGGCTAGGAATGTTTTGGAATGGGAGGTCCACAGAAGGGCAGCACAAAGTCAAGGAGCTTCACACAGACCACTTAAAGAAGTTTGCCGTGACAGGAAAGAAGGGGGGTTGCCATGCAACAGGGAACATGATCAACAGCCGCCTGACTGGGGACCAAAGGGATGTATTCTCTTTTAAAAATAGCTAAGTATGCTGTTCTTGTGGGAAGAGTAGCCTGTCCTTCACCTGCTCCTTTCAGTGCCAACAGCACAGGGCAGTTAAGTGAATCACAAAAACCCTTACTGTTGTCCTCACAAGTGTCCTGCACCAGCCCTACCTGGCTGAGTGTGACAGCCAGGTGCGGCCAGGATCAGACCACGGAATAACTCTGGGTCCCAGATTTTTCCCTCCATCTACTTGGAGTTTGCAGCTAGGCATTTGCTTTGTTTTTCACAGGTTTTAGTCCCACTAGGCAAAGCCCAGGATCTCGAGGACTGCTTCTAGGATCTCCAGGATGGGTTTTCCATTGCTGTATCCAGCCGCAGGTAACAGTGCTCCAGCCAGCCAGGGCTGCCCTGGCCATGGTCCCCGGCACTACACTGTCAGCCCCTTTCTGAGGGAGATGAGAGAAGCAGGTGCCTCCTGTGCAGCGGGCCAACACAGCACTGGCTCTGCACTGCTCAAGAGGACTGCTGGGTTTCAACCAGCCATGGCAAAGATGAATTCACTCACAAGTTTATCTGTTATGTGAGAGATGCTGTTTTCTTAGGATACCACTCAGAATGACATTTGAGCAGAATTTCACCCTTCAAGGTCAACACATTAGGCAGGAGCCGTAAGAGCATGTGTAACCAATCGTACTGCAAATATGAAGTAGAAGTTAGTTCTCTGTTGAATGCTCCGAGTGACAGTCTGTAACATTTCCTTGAGTCAGTGAACGTAACCTTGGGACATATACCAGTAAAAACCAAGGTTTTACGAATGCCTCTAAATGCTAAATGTTTCCCATTATGTGGTTGATTCACAGCACTTAGCAACTCTCCAAGTCAACGTTGGTAGCTACATGAGAACAAAAAGTCCTCAAGGAGTCACCTGGGGAAATGTAGAAGAAAAGAGCACATCTGTTCTGTTCTAACATCCAAGTTGGGACCTGGATTTTCTAATACTCCTTCTCCTGGGAAGGAAGGGGCAAAAAAAGAAAGAAAAGATTCTGCAGAAGCACCTGTGTCCTTCAGAAGAGAACCATATGCCCACTAGCGAATATACCTGTTTATCCATGTCCAGGTAGATAAATGACAAGAGGCGAGGAAAAAATCCCCAGCTATTCCTTTCTGCCTTCTCTGATCTGCTGTCTGGCTTGGGCCACACTGTGCAGGGTTGGAAAAAGACCAGCGAGATGATTGCCAAAGGAAAGATGTGAGACAATGCAAGGTATTTTCACAGACTGGAACTAATCCCAGCATACCTTCCTAGCTTAACTCCAGCCACGCGTGTGAACGGGCACACAGTGCAAACTGTTCTGAATTTACCTCCTCTTTGTCTTTTCCATTCATAAGAAATACTGTGTTTAAAATAGACCACTGGAGCCTGAGATCGCCACTCAGGGAATTTCACGCAGACGGTCTCAAAGCGTGTGCATGTTGGCGGATGGTCCTCACCGACCATCGCGGGTAGTGTGGAGAGGGTCCTGCCACAACTTCTGTGGTGTGTTTGCCCAGGCTGAAGACCCTGGAACGTGGTAGGGGAGATGCAGGAGAGGGCTTTGTGTCCGTGGAGAGATCCTGCTTAGCTGAGCCACAGGAAACATGATAAATTCGTAGAAAGGGACACCACCACTTGAAGCTCCTGATGCAGCACTCAGCAGGACAGGGCTAGGGCAGCCCTGGGACTCCTGGTTTTGCTTCTGTGTAGAGAATTCCTGACACGGTCAACACCCTGGCAAGTCCCATGGGCTCTGCTCAGTGCTGCCCCTCTACCACTTGCATTGCTTTACCAAGGGCTGTAGTTGCTACAGTGTGTATGCGACAAGAACAATCTTGATTTATCATGAGAAAGGTGTTTTTCTTCGTGGGCGTTATTCAGGGTCCACAGGGGCATGACCTGCCATGGGTCTTCACCCCTGTCACTGCGGAGCAGAATACCTTCTTTCCCAGGAGCTGCCCTTGTCCCCCGTGCTGCTGGTGTCCAGCCCCTGCACAGCCTGCGGGGCAATGCTGGTCCCCTGCCAGCACTGGGCTCCAGGGCAGCGCACCGTCATGTACTGTGTCAGACGGACTGTCCCCACAGAGCATGCAGGTCGGGGAGCCGCGTGGCCCCAGGTATCCTGAACTCAGAGTTGCTCCAAAGTAATTTATTCTGGCTGGAACTAGAACTAAGCGTCTTTGGGCTGAGCTCTGCATTCATGACCCTGGCCCAAGTCTCGGTCCAACATGCTGGTCTTCTGGTGGAGCCTGCAGTAGAACCCTGAAGGCTAATCCTAATACAATCTTATCAGTGCAGATAATAAGGAACTGCATTATTGAAATTTTTGTCATTGCAGATTCATGAAGGATAATTACATACGAAAAACAAGGAGTTTGGAGATTGGTTCTGGTCATTGATTTAATTGTTCAATGATCATGAAACTAAATATTTTGTAAGAATTGACTTTATATGCTTCCTATTTACTAATAGTAATCAGAATTTGACATTGCTAAAGTATCTTGCTTAGATGGTTTCAAATGCAGTACTTTCTTCCTTTACAAATGTTGTTGTAGGTACTGTGGAGTGGCTTTATAACAAAAATGTGTAACGGCTAACATAAAGTGAAACATTCAGAAGTAGTTCCCTTGTTTGTGCTGGGGTAAGTCTACTTCACCATATTTTCCGTTTACAAGTTTTTCTTCATGTTTGAACTTCTAATGGTGATTTTGTCTGGAAATAGTTTTGGACACAAAAAATTTGTTCTGGTCAGCACAGCTCTTTTGTCCTACTTCCATTAAGTTCACTCTGTTTCCCCTGACTGTTCATCCTAGTTTCAACCTTATTGTTTGAAACCAGGATTACCTCATCGGACATTGTCTCAGCTGATGTCTTGACTAACATACCACACTAAGAAGATGGAGCTTCCATTGAGACACAAGAAATTATTTTCATAAACTTCTATGTCAGTTTTGCACTTTGGCAACACTCCAAGCATAAACTTTTCTTCCGGTGTGTCGTGGTTTAACTCTGGCTGGCAACCGAGCACCACACAGACACTCGCCCAGTCCCCCTCACCCAAAGGAACAGGGAGGAGAATCGGAAAGGAATGTAAAACTCAAGGGTTGAGATAAGAACAATTTAACAGGTAAAGCAAAAGCCGCGCACGCAAGCAAAGCAAAGCAAGGAATCCATTCGCCACTCCCCACGGGCAGGCAGGTGTTCGGCCATCCCCAGGGAAGCCGGGCTCCACCACGTGTAACGGTTACTCGGTACGACAAACGCCATAACGCCACATGTGCCCACCTTCTTTCTTCTCCCCCCGGTTTATATAATCAGCATGACGTCATATGGTATGGAATAGCTGTTTGGCTAGTTCAGGTCACCTGCCCTGGCCGTGCCCCCTCCCAATTTCCTGTGCCCCTCCAGCCCGCTCACTGGCAGGGCCCAAGGAACTGAAAAGTCCTTGACTTAGTATAAACATTACTTAGCAAGAACTAGAATCATCAGTGTCCTATCAACATTGTTCTCAAACCAAATCCAAAACACAACACTCTCCAGCTGCTAAGAAGAAAATCAACCCTATCCCAGCTGAAATCAGGACAGGAATGGAAAACTGCCCTAGGACTACTCCTGCTGCATCATGCTGGCGATACCTGCCAATAGCTGAGTGTATCTACTGGGTCCCTGTGTACAAAAGGCTGTGTTCAATGCCTTTGTACAGATGAATTCAGACAAATTTGTAGTTACCAATTTCCTCAGTGGTGAAACACGAGGAAATCCTAACAGCATCGGAGTAAAAGAAGAAATTCTTGCAGACCACAAGTCCTTTACTAGTTACACTCTCTCAGCATCAGAACGGTCACGCAACATGCAACTAAACCATTGCCTAAGGCACACCTCTGCAGGAACAAAATTTCCCAAACCCAGCAGCTTAGTGAACTGCCAGTGACTCAGATGTGCCACACACTTAGGACACATCTATTCTGCCTCACATATTTGATTTTGCCCTCCGTTTTCATGGGCTCTATGTGGTACGGTGGAAGAATGTTCTGTCCTTAACAAACTGATTTTTCTATTTTGAGAGTGGTTTCTCACAGATGAGGGAAAGGCATGCTCATCACATTATGGGCCTCATTCCTCCCTCTGCTGTGTAACCAAGAGAAAAGCACGGGAGCACAGAACCCCTTTACTGAGATCCTGATCTTCTGAAATGTTCCTTGGTCCTACCTGGAGTGTACCACCCTAGCATTCACATTGTTTATAAGACAAATCGTATCAAAAGATCCATTTTAGATGGATGAGACATTTTGTAGTCCCAAAAAAGTTTTATTTGGACTTTGTGCAATTAAATAGCATTCACAGCTTAATACACTTTGGAATATTTTGCCGTTGCCAGAACCTTTCTGCTTCTCCCACTCCCCTCTGGGAGGGGAGGTTTGGCAAAGGCACTCGTTGTGAGCTGGAAGTGTATTGGGAAGAAATTAAGAGTATGGAATCAGTGATGTCCTGCTGGCTGGAAACAGGGGGTGATTTATTCCACCAGCCAGTGATGCCAATGCTTCCTGAGTTTGTGCCCCTGTTGTGGCACCTGCTCTAGAAAGGAGATGGTGGTGGTGGCCAAGACAGGAGCAACTGGAGAAGTCTCCTCAGGAACAGAGTGTTTCAAGATTTCTTGTTTGGTCTGTTATGTTGGGGTGACTCCTCAAGTTTCTCAGATCTGCTGTTTACCACTCGACTGCTGTCTGCTGTTCAATGTACTACTACCCCACCCGTCAGCCTCTTCTAGGCAAATAACAGGGTCAGGAGGTTGTCATGTACCACTGTGATGGGAGGATGGTGGTGCAAGTGGCAGCCCTGTGCGTGGCACACAGCGGGGAAAGGGAAGTAGTTCATTGTGCAAATATACCCCTAAGCCATGTTTTGGGTGGGTGCAGGTTTTCTTTACTCAGCTTAAGCAACATCCAGTTCCAGGGATGGGGAGGTTACCTGGGGCACTTTACACGTGCAAGCTTCTCAAAACCCTGATCTGCTTTTGGAACAGTGCCTGGAGACATTCTCAAAGTGAGAGGGTTGCGTTTAATGGCACACACTTCTCCTTGTCCAACATTTCTCCTCAGCACGACCAGCACCTCCCAGCACGATCACTGTGATGAGGCATGTGTGCATTCGTGTTGACACCTGAACTGCTCTGTGGGACAGAGATGTTGAAGCTGGAGCATCCATCCGTTCCTCAGCCAGCAAAGCAGAATCGAGAGAGCTGTGGAAGAAGCTCTGACTCTTAGGTGTTGCTTATGCTGAAGCGTATCATTCCTGGATTTCCTGAAACACAGCAAGAAGTGTTTTCCCACGCAGTTCAGTGCACTGAGGGAGGGCGAGGATGGGCTCATGTGTAAACAGGGGACGACACTAAGGAAGTCCTTCCTCTGTCAGAGCGTGTCCCTTCCTCTTGGTTTCGGGTCACCACTCTCCTAAACCAAAGCATCTCAAGAGACACAGGCAGAAAGCTGGCCAAGTATTTCTCACGAGGTAAACACTGGGATGAGCTTCTCTGAACGCCAAGACAGAGCCAAAGGAGGAAGGAATCTGTGTTAGAAAAGAGTGGTTTTGTTCGAAACCCTCTTTTCTGGGAGAGAGGAAACGGGACCTCTCCAAAGCAGGACGCCGCTGTGATTCCTGGTGCCAGGTAACGCGGCAGCTGCTGCAGCCGGTAGCAGAAAGACGCTCTCTCTGCACCCCCTGGTGGACATTCTCCGTCATTACACTGCCACAAACCCACAGGCCACCAGCGGCAGGGAGAAGGGACAGGAAAAAAAGACCCTGAAAGATCTATAAATGGCTCAGCTGGCGATCAGCGAGGGGAAGGTGCAAAGAAAGGAAGAGGGCGGAACGCCAAAGGACGGAAAGGACTACATACAGAAATTGCAAAAAGCCTGAAAAAGAGTAAATGGACAAAATGATGAAAAAATAAATTTAGGCTGCTCTTTGGAAAAAGACCTATCGAGTGTGAGTTCTGTTGGAGTCAATAAAAGGAGCAGGGATGAGCTACAATTTTGCCATCTCCAGCACTTGCCTCTGCACCCCACCACATGTGACAAAGCAGAAAGTTCTCCAAGGTGAGTGGATGTTTGTGCTGCTGCAGGTGCCTGGGCCTATGGCGGGGGGGAGGTCCATGTGTGCCTGCAGAGCTCAGCTGCAGGCGTCTTCAGAAGCCGTGGTGACATGCGGAATTGAACTCTACAACGTGCAGGGAGTTATAAAGCAGGTATGTTTATTGCAGTGCCAGGTGCAAGGGGGATCACTCCTCCTGACTCGCACACCGTTTCAACAAGTGACATGTTTATTATACAAAGTCGTGCATATACATAAGGTTTCCAAAAATTCATTATCATGATCCAATCCCTCTGACGCCTCAAGATGTACTGTTCACTTTCTTGGGCAGTTGCCTAAAGTGCCTGTTTATCTTTGCATACAATAGCAGTCTTTGTTGTTTGGTTTCTGTTATCTACTAGAGTTCTTTATATGTCATCCGGGATCTAACTTTTGTTCAAGTATACAACATCTGTTAGATAACGATTAGCCCTTCCTTATTGTCCAATCTAAAAATGTCAAACTAACACTTGTGCACTGGGCTGGTTTTAATCTATGCCAGCATGTTCCCTGATGGAGGGATCCACCCTCTTTGTGGAGGGGGCCATTTGAGTAGCAGGTCACCATCTGCTAGTACCACAACTGTTTTACCCTAGTATCCTTGAAGTCTTTTGCAGTTTGTTTTCTTTATAGCAGTTAGCATGTCCTCAACAGAAGGGTCCTTATTTACATTATCGTTGAGCTCGCATGCATAAGTACTAACTGTCCATGATCAAAGTGGTAAGCGGGCCGAGTTCCTACCCTTTGCTCTTTCTAGGTTGTTAATGCTTCTGTTATCATTGCAGCTTCTGTCTGCAGCAGAGTTTTAGGGTGTTCCCTGTATTTTCTCATATCAGTGAAGAAACCAGCGTGAAAGGGACTGACCCGTCAAAGAAAAAATACTCCCATGAGTTCCCCTGATTCTAACACTTCTCATGTTCAACACCTGCTGTCAGCACCAGTTCTTCAGTGCTCGCATCTGACATACTCATGTATTGGAGAAGAAGTGTCACAGTCACTGTCCGGGCTCTACTTAAACTACCTGCTCGGTCAGCGCTGCCTGAGACTAGGTACTGAAGGCTGAAGGAAGCGGGCTTGTTCAGACTCCTGACACGTGCCCAGGGATTTCTCCCTGGGAGGTATTCCTCAGAAGATGGTAACGGGCAGGTAGGGAAACTCTCCTCCCACAGCTTAAACGCACAGCCCCTCCTCTGTCCCAGCCCACTTTCAAGCCATGCTTCACTTGGTCACTTCCCACTGACTGTACTACAGCAGCCCCAGGAGGCAGGCAACACCCCTCCGTGGGCCTGGCTGCACTGATTTACAGCTCCTTGCAAACAGCACGCAAAGCAGCTTTGGGAGCTTCGAGCAGCGAGAAGAAGAACAGGGAGACCTGCCCTTGCTCGGGTACCCAGCCAGTGGCCCACTCCAGCACAGGGGGGCACGACTGCAGCTCCGTGGCAGGATATCTTTGCTCCCCCTTTTTCATGGTTTTGCTCAAAATTTTGCTTGTGCGCCTCTTTCTCTGGCACCTGCCCATTCTCAACAGGATTTTGGAACGCAATGAGAGCCATGGAAGGCTTTAAGGAAGTCAATGACCTGACAGCTAAGCCATTAAAATGGTGGTGTGCCTGAAGATGCAGCTGAACTGGGAAAGTTAAGCAACTTCAAACGGCATTTTTGTCTGCTGAAACAGTCCGCATAAATTGAGGATCTGTATAGTTCTGATGCGCTTTTAGTTCCTCAAATACTTCTGTAGCTTGAAGAATCGAGAAGGGGCCTTCCTTTGGCAGCAACAAAGGTGTCAACGACCAAAGCTTGCTAGCGCAGTACCCTTCAAATCCTTACGTCTTCCTATAGTTAGGACAACTCTTCTACAATGTGATGGAAGACAGAAGGAGGAGGCAAGTATAGCTACACACCGGAACCGTGGGGAGCCTTTGTAAAGGTGCAGATTTCCTTGATTCACATACCTCCATGCTGTCATTGTGAGTATAACGTTGTCATTTTAGGGAAGGTTCTCTGGATGGAGGCCTGTCCCTCTAAACATGCAGATGAAACAGCCGTGGCAAGAACAAATTGCAGAGAGAACTCCTGCTTGGCTTTAGTCTTCCCCTACCACTGGGCAGCAACAAGGGCACCCATTTCACGGGGCAAGCAGTGCCGGCAAAAGAGAACCAAAGTGTCCGTGTGCCCGTCACCCCCAGTCCAGTGGAGCTGCAGAGAGGAAACTCTCCGACTTTAAAACCAAACTGGCAAAACGTTGGTGCAGAGCACACTGGCCTGGAACGTCTGCGTGCGTTTGCCTCTCCCGTTGGTGTAGACGAGAAGCATTGCGAGGAGGAGAGGCGGGCTGCCACCTCAGGAGATTGTCATGGGCAGAGCCGTGTGGCCGACTTACACCGCACCCTTCACTCTCACGAAGCCAAACTTAAACCCAACGGGCAACGCTCTTCCAAAACAAAACAGAACTGCTTAGACCAACGACTAGAGGTGACCATGAAAGGCACAGGCAAGAAGGGATGGTGGGACAGCACGGCCCACACGCCAATACGTCCTGGCTCCCTAGGGTCGTGAGCAGAGTGTCTGCACCCCTTCTACCGTACTCTGTCGGGGCAGCCGCTACAACTCCTGCCAGCGCAGAGCGGATCGGGCTCCATTGCTGGTGCTTTTGGGGACCACCAACGCCACAGCTGGCCAGGAGCACCGGCGACCAGAAGCGTGGCAAACGTGGGAAGCAGAGAGGGACCCGGCACTGTGGGCGAGTGCCAGCGGGAGTGGATGGGGCTGGAGCAAAGTGCCCCTTTAGGCTTCTCCCTGTGGGTGGGGGCACAACCCAGCAGGCTGGGAGACTTTGGCCCGGGGCTGCCCACCGAGCGCCCAGCTCCTCCCTGCAGATCCTGGCACTGCACAGGGAAAGGCAGCCAGCTGCGGGAGGCGTCACCCAGCTGTGGGCAGGCCACGCTGACTGGTCCCACCACGCTCCCCCTGGCAGGAGACCTGTGCGGGGCGTCAGGAGCGGGGACATGACACAAAGCCATGGGCACGGGTTGCAGGGGTCCAAGCTGGAGCAACACAGGAACACAGAAGATGAAAACAAGAAATGGTATTTGCTTTTCTCTCTGTGAGAAGGCCCACTGTGACATCACCGCGTGGTGGAAGCTGACATCACCTAGCAACAAATGGTGGCATCAGCGAGTGATGGCCTTGTGACCTCACGTCCCTCACCGCTTATCTTCGGGTGCCAGCAGAGCCTGGGCCAGTCTGGCTCGTGCCTGGCCTCCTGCCGAGCGTGCCTGCGAGGCCTGAGGCTTCTCCTGGTGCTGGGTGGTGCTTCGGGGGTTGCCGCGGCAGCTCTCGGTGTCCATCCCAGAGCCATCGCCTGTGTTTCCCCGGCCCTGCCTGGGTCAGGCAGCCGGGCACCGCGGGCTGTGCTTGCAGCAGCGCAGGTGAGCTGTGCGGGGAACCGTCCCCCGGGGTGGCCGTGGGGTGGGCAATGTGGCTTGGGGAGCCGGGAGGGCGTCCTCCTTGACGGGCCTGGGCATTTCTTCCTCCCCTCCCTTCCCTGAGGCAGCGAGTGACCATGGCCTCTCTCCATTCTGCAGCGTGTGACGTCAGCGAGGGGGAGCAGCTCCTCAGCCTCAGCCCTCCCCAGCCTGCCACAAACACGGCCATGGCAACAGAGTGGAGCTGCCCCGTCTGCTTCAGTGTTGAATATGCCATCGCTTATGCTTTACCCTGTAAACATCAGTTCTGCCTGGGCTGCATCATGCGCTGGGCAAGGCGAAACCGGTTGTGCCCCCTTTGCAGAGGAATGATCGAGGCTGTCAAGTTTTCTGAGCGGGCAGAAGACGACCATCTACTGTGTGTCTTCAGAGCCCGCAACGAGTCACAGGATGCCATCAACCCGGCAGTCGAAGCTCCCATCGACCTCGCTGACATCAGGCCCCATCACCCCGTGGCACCCCCTTTGTCCTCTCCAGAGCGCACACCATCCCCAGCTGAGCAGGGAGCTGAGGGGACAGAGCCTGTGGGCGGCCTCCTGCTCGAAGACTGGGCAGGACTTTTCCAAAGGCGAGAGCACCTCCTGGATCCCGTGCTGCCCTGGCTGCGCCAGGAGCTGGCAGCAGTGTTTGGGGCCCAGTGGTGGCTGGCAAAGAGTGCAGAGAGCACCATCCTGCACTGCCTCTGCGCCTATGGTCCATGCAGGGAGGTCATGGTCCAGATACTGCAGGAGCACCTTGGGGAAGACACGGCACGGCTGGTCCAGGGCATCATCAATATCATTGCGGAGCAGTGCAGTGAGGAGGCCCAGAGGCTACTGCAGTCGCTTGCTGTGGGGGATGAGGACAACAGCCCTGTGGCCAGCTCCAGCTCCTCCAGGTCCAGCCCCTCAAGATCCAGCTCCTCCAGGTCCAGCTCCAGCTCCTCCAGCTCTAGCCCTTCCAGCTCCAGCTCCTCCAGCTCCAGCCACACCACATCCCACGAGGGGACTCCCAACTCCAGCCTGGCCTCCTCCAGCAGCCCTGCAGGCTCCCACGGCGAGGAGGAAGCCGACACATCCGACGTCGCCCTCCGCAAGGGTCCTGGATGTCCCCCATCTGCACCCGACCCTGCAGAGCAGGAGCAGCCCCAGGAGGAGCCGGGGCACGCACAGGTGGTGGCTGGTCCCTCTGCCCAGGGCAGCCGCCACAGCCCCTCTTCTCCCGTCCGGGACATGGAACGCTTGCCCAGGGGAACCCGTCGCCCCAGAAAGAGGAGGGCTGCTGGCACCCAGGACTCTCCCCAGCCCTGCAAGATGCAGCTCCGCCCGCGGCGCTAGACAGGCTCCGGCCCCTCCTGGGTCAAGGAGTTGGAAATAAATTCCTGTTTCCCTGGCACAGCCTCTGGGCGCTGCTTTCTGCCTCTTCTCCTGGTGACTTTTCCCTTTCACCCCACACCCCACTGTGGGCATTCCCCCTGGTCTCAGCTGGCAGCCCCTGGTTCCCCTGCACAGCCCTAGTGCTGCGGGGGCCATTCCAAGCTCTGTCTCAGCAGAAGGAGCATATATGGAGCCCTGGACACTGCTCTGGAGTGTGTGCATGGGGACAGCAAGTAGGGGTCCCCCCACTCTGGATGTGCAGAAGAGGTCTTCCAGGGGCTTTCTCCCGGAGCCGGGCACAATGGTCTGCACACCTACGGCCAGAGGACTCTCAGCACTTGAAGGAGGCGTGCGGAAATGGGGGTCTGACAAAGCTCTCCTCCTGGGAACACCTCACCACCATGAAGCAGTGCTAAAGTGACACCAAAATTCTTGTGGGGCAAACGATCCTCATGTCTCGTTTTGCAAGCTGAGCTTCCTATCTCCTTTCAGATCCACTCAGTATGATCCTTTGTCAAGATCTCTTCATTTCTGTCACGGGAGTTCATCAGCCCCTTCAGAGCATCTTTGCTTGGTTGAGAGAGAAGTCTGGCTTACAGCCCATCGTTGTGCTGCAGTCCTTAGGAAATCACTTGCTTCAGGCCTTACCCTCCTACTGCCGGAAGACTACGAATGAATGACTGAAGCTTTGCCAGCTCTGAAGGTAGCCTGAGGAGAAGTTAGGGGCAAGATAGATCTGGTACCAGGTGGGTGAGGAAAAGGTCCCTAAAAGATCTGAAAAGAGCTCGGTTGACAAGCAGGGAGGGGAAGGTGCAGAGAAAGGAAGACAGAGAAACATCAAAGGCAGGAGAAGACTAGATACAGAGGCTGCAATTACCGTAAAGGAGAGTAAATGGCTAAAATAGTGAAGAAATAAATTCAGCGTAATATGAAAAAAAACCCCAACAATAAACTGAGTGTTGAGTTCTCTTTGTGCCGATAAAAGGAGCTGGCATGAGCTACCATCTTGACACCTCCCACACTTGCCTCTGCACCCCACAGCATGTGACAAAGCAGGAACTTCTCCACGGTGGGTGGATATTTGTCCTGCTGCAGGTGTCTATGCCTGTGCCAGCAGGGTCATGTGTATGTGTGCAGAGCTTAGCTGCAGGCATCTTCGGAAGCAGTGAAGAAGCCAGGTGCGGGAAGGAGTGACCTGCCGAGGAACAGGCTGAATAATCTCATGAGTTCCCCTGTTTCTGATGCTTCTCATGTTCAACAGCTGCTGACAGCAACAGTTCTTCAGTGCTTGCACCTGGCACGCTAGTGCATCGGAGGAGCAAGTGTCACAGCCGTTCTCCCTGCCACAGGTCGCCTGCGGGTTTGTGACTGTGTAATTGCGGAAAACGTCCACCAGGGGGTGCAGAGAGAGCGTCTTTCTGCTACCGGCTGCAGCAGCTGCCGCGTTACCTGGCACCAGGAACCACAGCGGCGTCCTGCTTTGGAGAGGTCCCGTTTCCTCTCTCCCAGAAAAGAGGGTTTCGAACACGGTTTTCTAGCACAGATTCCTTCCTCCTTTGGCTCTGTCGGCATTCAGAGGAGACCAGCTACTTTCACAGGCGGTGTGAGAGCACAGACATATGTACAGAATGTGCCCGTTAACGGATCTTTTATCACCACGGTGCTGAGAAACCATTCCTGAGGTGAAACAGTGTTTACCACTCCAAAAATGCTTTGCCAGCTTTCTGCCTGTGTCTCTGGTTTAGGAGAGATGCGACCTCAAGTCGAGAGGAAGGGACAGGTTCTGACAGAGGAAAGACTTTCTCAATGTCGTCTTCTATTTACACACGAACCCATTCCTACTCTCCCTCTGTGCCCTAAACTGCATGGGAAACAACTTCTTGCTGTATTTTCAGGAATGCAGAAACAATAGGAACAATTGGTTTCAGCGTAGGCAAGACCTGAGAATCAGAGCTGCTTCCACAGAGCTGCTTCTCAGTTCTGCTTTGCCAGCTAAGGAACGCGTAGATGCTCCGGCTTCAGCGTTCCTGTTTTGCAGCCAGAAAATACAGACCAAGCAAGCAGTCTCAAAACGATCTGCTCCAGACGACGCTTCTTCACTTTCTCTTATCTTGGCCACAGCAGCCTCTCCTCTCTAGAGCAGCAGTCACACCAAGGGCACAAACTCAGGGAGCACTGGCATCACCAGGCGGCAGCATAAATCAACCCCTGTTTCCCGCCTGCAGGGCGTCACTGTTTCCATGCTCTTAATTCCTTCCCAAGACCCCTCCAGCTCACAGCAGGTGTCTTTACCAAACCATTGATGCCTCAGTCACCATCACCTTCACAGTGGAAAAACCAAGAACAGGAACCCCTGTGCTCCATCCCACAGCTCTGATTTCCTAAACAAACATAAAAGCTGGCTGAAAAAACTGTGAGTGAAGACCTTTCCAAGTTAAAATGTGAACTTACGCGTTTCATAAGCGCTGTATTTCAGGTAAGAAGGGAGTGGGAGAAGCAGAAAAGTTCTAGCAATGACAAAATATTCCAAAGAACATTGAGCTGTGAATACTATTTAATTGTACAAAGTTACTTTTTTTCATTACAAAATGCCTCATCCATCTGAAATGGATCTTTTTATAACATAGGCCTTACAAACAGTGTGGATGCTAGGGTGGTACATTCCAGATAGGCCCACAGGAACACTTCAGAAGATCAAGATCTCAGGAAATGGTTCCTGCACATCCATGCTTTTCTCTTGATTACACAGCAGAGGAAAGCATGAGGCCCGTGACGTCATGAACACGCCCCTCCCTCATCTGTGAGAAACCACAGTGCAAACAGAAAAGAGATCAGTCTATTAAGGACAGAACATTTTTCCAACGTGCCACATGGAGCCCATGAAAATGTGAGGCAAAATCTAGTGTTTGAGGCAGAACAGATGTGTCATCAATGTATGGCAAATTTGAATCACTGCCAGTTAGCCAGGTTTTTGCATTTGGGGTTTTTTTGTTCCTGTAGTGCTATGTCTTAGGTGATAATTTAATTGCATGACTGACCTGATGCTGAGTTTTAGTGGTCTGCAATCATTTCTTCCTTTACTCCAACGCTGTTAGGATTTCCTCCTGTCTCACTGCTGAGGAAACCGACAACTACAAATCTGTCTGAATTCATCTGTACAAAGACACTGAATGGAGTCTTTTATACATAGGAACCTAGCAGACAACCTCAGCTATCGGCAGGTAATGCCAACATGATGCAACAGGAGTAATCTTTGGGCAGTTCTCCATTCCTCATACTGGAAGAAAAGTTTATGCTTGGAGTATTGTCACTGCAAAACTGGTATCAAGGCTTAGGAAACTAATTTCTTGTATCAAAATGGAAGCTTCATATTCTTAGTGTGATATATTAGTCATGACATCAGTTGAGACACATACAGTGAGGTAACGCTGATTTCAAACAACAAGGTTGAAACTAGGAGGACCAGTCAGGAAAAACGGAACTAACACGATGGAAGTAGGACAAAAAAGAGCTGTGCTGACCTGAACAATTTTTTGTGTCCAAAACTATTTCCAGACAAAATCACCATTAGAAGTAAAATCATGAAGAAATACTTGTAAGCTGAAAATAATGGTGAAGTAGACTCACACCAGCATGAACAGGCAAACTACTTCTGAACGTTTCACTTTATGTTAGCCATTATACATTCTTCTTATAGATCTGTGGATAACTGGCTAGCTGAAAAAGGTCTCATAGACATAGTCCAGCTGGCTGGACAAAAATGCACATCGCTCTCAGCTTATCTGAAGTAAAGCAAAAATACACTGTCTTTGGCTGTTCTTGTTACACAATAACAGGAAGATTTTGGTGGGAGAAGAATGTTGCAGGTGGGAACAGGTAACTACAGAAGAGAAACCAGGGGCGGGCTTGGTATTTAGGCAACTAACCAATAATGAGCCTAACTTTTGTAATATGTATGAGCTAATTATTACAAGGCATAAAAGGTGACTGTAAGGGACAATAAACAAAGTCTGCTGATCACTCATATTGAGTGACTGTGTCTTCCCTCTGTCGCGACATAGATGCATTTCAAGGTACGTATAAAAACATTTTTAAGGGAAAAAAGTATTCCACTTGAGAATGTCTGAGAAAGACCCTTCAGCAATTTGGAATTGCTGATTTGACATCCAAATGCTGATAGTAATCAAATTTCTGGTTACTATTAGTAGAAAGAAGGGGTTTTAAAGGACTCTTTCCTATGAAATTTTTTGTTTCAATGAGTCAGGTATGACCATGGAATGACTAAAATCAATGACCAGAACCCATCCTCAAAGTCCTGATTTTTCACATGAATTTATCTCTCATTAATCTGCAGTGATACAAAGTGCAATAATGCAATCCCCTGTTATCTGCACTGGTAAGCCTTTATTAGCGTTATCTTTTAGGGCTCTGCTACAGGTTCCACTGGCAGACCAGTATATTGGACTGAAATTTGTGTGGGTCTCATGAACACAGAGTTCAGCCCAAAGACTTTAGTCTGAGTTCCAGCCAGAATAAATTACTTTGGAGCAACTCTGAGTTCAGGATACCTGGGGCCACGCGGCTCCCCGACCTGCATGCTCTGTGGGGACAGTCAGTGTGACACAGCACGTGACGGTGCCCTGCCCTGGAGCCCAGTGCTGGCAGGGGACCAGCATCGCCCCGCAGGTTGTGCAGGGGCTGGACACCAGCAGCACGGGGGATAAAAGGGATATTCTGCTCTGCACCCACAGCGGGGAAGACCCACAGCAGAGAGTGTTCCTGGGGACCCTGAATAACGCCCACGAAGAAAAACACCTTTCTCATGATAAATCAAGATTGTTCTTGTCGCATACACACTGTAGCAACTACAGCCCTTGGTAAAGCAATGCAAGTGGTAGAGGGGCAGCACTGAGCAGAGCCCATGGGACTTGCCAGGGTGTTGACCGTGTCAGGAATTCTCTACACAGAAGCAAAACCAGGAGTCCCAGGGCTGCCCTAGCCCTGTCCTGCTGAGTGCTGCATCAGGAGCTTCAAGTGGTGGTGTCCCTTTCTACGAATTTATCATGTTTCCTGTGGCTCAGCTAAGCAGGATCTCTCCACGGACACAAAGCCCTCTCCTGCATCTCCCCTACCATGTTCCAGGGTCTTCAGCCTGGGTAAACACATCACAGAAGTTGTGGCAGGACCCTCTCCACACTACCCGCGATGGTCGGTGAGGACCATCCGCCAACATGCACACGCTTTGAGACCGTCTGCGTGAAATTCCCTGAGTGGCGATCTCAGGCTCCAGTGGTCTATTTTAAACACAGTATTTCTTATGAATGGAAAAGACAAAGAGGAGGTAAATTCAGAACAGTTTGCACTGTGTGCCCGTTCACACGCGTGGCTGGAGTTAAGCTAGGAAGGTATGCTGGGATTAGTTCCAGTCTGTGAAAATACCTTGCATTGTCTCACATCTTTCCTTTGGCAATCATCTCGCTGGTCTTTTTCCAACCCTGCACAGTGTGGCCCAAGCCAGACAGCAGATCAGAGAAGGCAGAAAGGAATAGCTGGGGATTTTTTCCTCGCCTCTTGTCATTTATCTACCTGGACATGGATAAACAGGTATATTCGCTAGTGGGCATATGGTTCTCTTCTGAAGGACACAGGTGCTTCTGCAGAATCTTTTCTTTCTTTTTTTGCCCCTTCCTTCCCAGGAGAAGGAGTATTAGAAAATCCAGGTCCCAACTTGGATGTTAGAACAGAACAGATGTGCTCTTTTCTTCTACATTTCCCCAGGTGACTCCTTGAGGACTTTTTGTTCTCATGTAGCTACCAACGTTGACTTGGAGAGTTGCTAAGTGCTGTGAATCAACCACATAATGGGAAACATTTAGCATTTAGAGGCATTCGTAAAACCTTGGTTTTTACTGGTATATGTCCCAAGGTTACGTTCACTGACTCAAGGAAATGTTACAGACTGTCACTCGGAGCATTCAACAGAGAACTAACTTCTACTTCATATTTGCAGTACGATTGGTTACACATGCTCTTACGGCTCCTGCCTAATGTGTTGACCTTGAAGGGTGAAATTCTGCTCAAATGTCATTCTGAGTGGTATCCTAAGAAAACAGCATCTCTCACATAACAGATAAACTTGTGAGTGAATTCATCTTTGCCATGGCTGGTTGAAACCCAGCAGTCCTCTTGAGCAGTGCAGAGCCAGTGCTGTGTTGGCCCGCTGCACAGGAGGCACCTGCTTCTCTCATCTCCCTCAGAAAGGGGCTGACAGTGTAGTGCCGGGGACCATGGCCAGGGCAGCCCTGGCTGGCTGGAGCACTGTTACCTGCGGCTGGATACAGCAATGGAAAACCCATCCTGGAGATCCTAGAAGCAGTCCTCGAGATCCTGGGCTTTGCCTAGTGGGACTAAAACCTGTGAAAAACAAAGCAAATGCCTAGCTGCAAACTCCAAGTAGATGGAGGGAAAAATCTGGGACCCAGAGTTATTCCGTGGTCTGATCCTGGCCGCACCTGGCTGTCACACTCAGCCAGGTAGGGCTGGTGCAGGACACTTGTGAGGACAACAGTAAGGGTTTTTGTGATTCACTTAACTGCCCTGTGCTGTTGGCACTGAAAGGAGCAGGTGAAGGACAGGCTACTCTTCCCACAAGAACAGCATACTTAGCTATTTTTAAAAGAGAATACATCCCTTTGGTCCCCAGTCAGGCGGCTGTTGATCATGTTCCCTGTTGCATGGCAACCCCCCTTCTTTCCTGTCACGGCAAACTTCTTTAAGTGGTCTGTGTGAAGCTCCTTGACTTTGTGCTGCCCTTCTGTGGACCTCCCATTCCAAAACATTCCTAGCCCTGAAAAAAAAAGAAAAATAGTAATGATAGTAGTAATAGTAATAGTAATAGTAATAATAAAATCCAGCCAGCCATGTTTCCTGGGATACGCCACAAAGGAAATGAGCTATTTGATGACACGTGAAGAGAAGGAAAAAAAGAAAGAAGGATGTTAATACACAGAGAGGACGAAACCACAGAGGACGCATTCTCTGTCAGAGCCAGGCTCCTAGTATTTGGTGAGTGATTCAGCTGGCTCAGCAAATTCAGAAAGACACTGTGGAGCAAAGGCTTCAGCCAGGCTTTCAAGGGCAAAACTGCCACAATGGCATGCAATGCCGAAACATCCTTCCTAAATCATGTAGATAAGATCTTATGTCTCCGTCATTCAGAGATGATACGCACCTCCAGGTATCTCCCTCAGCATCTGCGAGGGGTGCTACTCCCACGGCACGCATGTGCCTGCAGAGAAAGCTGGTCTGAACTGGCACCACTGGATGAGCACTCAGCCTGTCAGTACAGACAGCAGCAAGGCCACAGCCACCCTCTCTTTTATTGCTTGCCTTGCCCTAGCAGCTGTCGATACATTCTGGGAGCAGGCATGCCCAGTATTCTGCATCCATACCAAACAAGCCTCTCTTCTTGTTTACTTTGGCAGCTCAATGACATTCTGCAGAGGCTTTCTCAGAAGTGCCATTAGATCCATCAAGTAATATGGTCAGGCGGGTAATCGCAGGGATGTTGTGCTAACCTTGGAGAGGCATCTAGAATCCTTAAAATTAGGTGCTTCCACTGGTAGGCTATACATCTGCCATTCATCATAACATGTGAAGATCTGGAGCAGTTGCGATCTCTTTGTCAATGTGGGTGCAAATCTAGGTGAGGTCCATTGAAGCCAGTATTCCAATAGTATGAGGTTTATGTCAGAGGGTACAAGGTTGATATGTTTGTGGCAGATTCTCACCAAGCACAAAGAAGCGAGTATTTTCCCTTTGTCCCATTTCTCGTTTCACTGGGGACTAGTCTAACGATGTTCTAACGATACAAAGTCTAAAAGTGCTTCCAATTGCAACTCTGAGTGCTCCCATGCCTCCAATCCCCCCCCACACACACACACCACCACCACCCCCCTTCTTTCTGTCTCCCTCACTGTCTGGTTTTGTGCCATTTTTCACTGTGTTTTTTGAGCACGCTCCAGAGAAAAAACACTCGGAAGAGCAAAGTTCCTTGTGGACATCATAATCTCTGTTTTTTCTCGTTTATCTGGTTTTGAAACAGTTCTCCCTTGGGGAAAGGTTTTTCTCTTCATAAGTGCTGTGGCCAATATATATGAAAATGATAACTGACTTCACGTATGTAACTCCGGTGACGAGGAAGAAACTAGATCAAATTTCAAGTCTAGTATGACTTGAGTGACATCACCAGCATTTACTGCTGTGATCTGAATGAGGACCAAAGATTCTGTCACCACTGAGCAAAGCAAAAGGATTTCTCTGTTACCAAAGACACCTTTGATAGCGTTTAGCTATAGGGTTTCTACATGTTAGCCATGCTGCTGACAGCTGGACAGTGCATATTCTGCCTTGCTCTCCTCCAGCATCTCCTAATACCGTTTCAACGGGCATTCCTGGTTTAGGACCTTGATTTCATATATGTATAGGTTGTGGCTTTATAGAAGCCCCTTTTGGGTAAATGTTTGAAAGCTGGTGGGAATCCCCAGGAAACCACAGATAAAAAGTGATGGCTCTGAGACTTCTACAGCTGCAGTGACAACAGATAAGTACACTCCATAAGTCATTTTCCATTTCTGTCCTTCGGTCTTCCTGTAATACGCCTTCTCTACATTCTCGCAATTAATAGGCAGAAGATAGCTTTCTCTACAGATGACATGTTTTGTAAATTACTTCAGTCCCCTCTTGTAGTTTTAGTCCCTGACACACGTTTCTCCCTTAGAAACACTCTCCTTCACAGTACATATTTGCATCTTTTCTGTGTAAGTTGTAAGGCAGCCCTTAGCATAAATGGGAATGGATCGCTTTGCCTTATACGTTGCCTATACACACATGCAAGTGTGTATAACACTTATAAGGGATATCTACCTCCTCTGTGTCAGAAGACAGCATCTGCAGTCCACAAAATACTGAACATGCCAAAAGAGCTGGGAGTTGTGAGATTTCCATCAAAGGGCATCAGATCAGCCAGTTCCAGGAGGCAGGAAATTCAGCTGGAGCGGATACCTGCAATGGGTCTATTTCAGTCAGAGACAAGCCTCCCATAAAACCCCAGAGCTGGCCACCGAAATGGGACAGAGTCCCAGCCTCGAGCAGAGATCTGCATCCAAACTTTACCTCTAGTTCCACCATGGCAAATTGTGTTATATTTTTTATATCTTTTGACAGAGAAAGACTTCTCAGCGATCTTCCCTTCAGGCATGGATTTTTCTTTCTCTCTCTTTTTTTTTTTTTTTTTTTTTTTTTTTTTCCCCAGAGGGTAACTAGGACAAACCCAGGAAAAAACTTTATTATTTCATTCATGTTGGGGTTCATCCTGTTGAAAAATTGAGAAGATTATGCTGCTTCTCTTGCATCACTTTACAGCATGGGATTTTTTTAACAGGTCTTTCACACCTACAGTATGGCCTGGCTCTGCCTGCCTTTGAATTTCCGTTACACGGGTGCCGTGCAGTAGGGCTCCAACACAGCCTTGAGATTCCCCCACATGGTGAATTATAGAATCATAAAATCAGTTGGTTGGAAAAGACCTTTAAAATCATCAGGTCCAGCTGTTAAGCCAGGACTGCCAAGTCCATCACTAAACCGTGTCGCTAAGCATCGTATCTACGTGGTTTTTGAAAACTTCTAAGGATGGTTATTCCACCACTTCCCTAGGCAGCCTGTTCCAATGCTTGGCCACCTTTTCAGTGAAGACATTTTTGCCAACAGCCAATCGAAATCACCCCTAGTGCAACCTGAGGCCTTTCCCTCTTGTCCCATTGCTTGTTACCGGGGAGAAGAGACCAGCCCCCAGCTGCCTACAACTTCCTTTCAGGTAGTTATAGAGAGCAATAAGATGTCCCCTGAGCCTCCTTTTCTCCAGACTAAACAACGCCAGTTCCCTCAGCTGTCCCTCATAAGACTTGTGCTCCAGACCCTTCACCAGCTTCGTTGCCCTTCTCCGGACATGCTCCAGCACCTCAGTGTTTTTCTTGTAGTGAGGGGCCCAAACTGAACACAGTATTCAAGGTGAACTGGATGACAGGGCAGCAGCCATGTGGGAAAGGAAGGGGATCTCTGTTTTTTGTAAGCTTAAGAGAAAAGGAAAATGAAGACTTTAGTAGAGTGAGCTATGGTTTGCACTGTTTGCATGCTTTGATAAATGCATCTTCATCCTGAGTACCTAGAGGTGGCCTGGATGATACCTGGTGGTTCCAGGTGATACCTGGAAACCGGGTATCAGTTACCTCCCCAGTAAAGGTTCCTTTGCTTTTATTTGCAAGCTGAGCTTTAGTTGCAACTGAACTATATGTTGAAAACGATTGTTGGCTTGGACAGGTCCTATCACGCTGGTCTTCTCAGGAGGAAGACACACTGCTTGGCTGTGGAAGTTGCATGTGCCTGGAGTGCTGCACACGGGGAGAAGATGATGTCTCTGACATACAAGGGTGAAGATACAGATCTAAAGGGACAGCAGCAGGACAAGAGCAAAGCAGAGCGAGTAAAATTTCCTCAGTGGTGGAGGAAAGTGTAAATCTGGGGGAAGCAAGTGAACCGGACTTCTTAGCACAGAGAGAACAAGGAGGCTACGTGCCATGGACATTTCTTGGCACACAGGATGGGGCTTGCAGTAATGAGTATTCCTCAGCATAGCAAAAGGTGCATTTCATTTGGCACGCATTCAGTATTAGTGCTCTGAATTGAGCTCACTGGCACTTGGGAGGGATGAAACAACTTGAACTTTTCAGCTATGAGCGAACTTCTCTAACAGTAGCTCTTTCTGCAGGAAGACAATTGAACTGCACTGCCAATGAGAGGTTTTCTATGAACCGAGGAAACTTAACAGCAGTGACAGTTGTTACTGCCGCAGGGCAAAAGTAAAGAAGATTTGAAGAAGGAAATGAGTTTGTAGGTTTTAGGCAACCATTGCCTAATTTTGTGTCCAAGACCCTTGAATTTTGTCACAAAGTGAGCAGTGCTTGCTGTTCTTACTGAGCCAGACAGGTTGATTCGAGTCCTTCAACTTAGCAAAGCTGTGCACGGCTCATTCCGTTAAAATGCAGTCTGACCACCACTCACTCCAGATCAGCATTCATCATCACTCATTCCAGATCATCACTCCTAATGTTCTGGTGGTTTAAAATCAGCCTGTCAAATCATAAAATTTGAAAAGCAGCAGAATATCAAGGGTTTGGACTTAAGAGATCCCTGAACGAAGGTACGTGGCTGATGATTCTCATCTGTGGAAAATGAAGGGTCTTAAGTTGTTCTAGTGCTTGCCACAGCAAAACACCCCTGGAAAACAGTGTAATCTTCCACAGCTTAAACAAAGCCGTTTGTCTTCAAAGAGTTTTTTTACCAGCAGGTTACCGTCAGAGAAAACCCAAGAGGAGGAAAACATTCCCATTCGCCATCAGCATCCCACAGGAGTCTTGCTGCCGTTTTCTGCAGCACTTTGTGGACTCTGGACACTGAGTATCTTTCAAAGCAGGGTGCTGAAATGGATTACAGGCCTTTGAAGTTGTTCCTTGGGATGTGTGATGCATACAGCTCATGTGAATTTCTTGTCTTTCTCTGGAGTTCTGAGTAATGGCCTGCTCTTGAATCTAGTTATTAAATCCGAGAAGACAAGACTTCCATTGAACTTCGCACACAGTGGAACTGGCAGTGCACAGGAGCAAAAGCACCATATCACGGTTGTCCAGGCATCTGGAGTCAACTGTCTGCACAGGCGGCTGTCTCCACAACTGACTCAGCCCGTGTCACAGTTGAGACTTCTGGAGACACTGTGATATGGACAGATACAGGTCTGGAAAGAATACAGGTGCCATCTTTGGAAAACGAAAAGGCACAGGCTAATTCTGGCATTTCACTTTGTGCTGTATGTTGTAACCTCGCCAGCAAACAGGTCTTGTGTATCCTGAAGCAGATTACTGCGATTTTCTAATCTAGCTGTAATACTTAGGGAGGAATTTTAGAGATAATTTTCTCTTGTCAGTGTTGTACAACATATAGTTGTACAACTATCCCAAAATACTGTAGCGGTGAGGTGCTGGAAACAGAATTCTATAGGTAGAGATATTTCCAAATTAACAGCTGATTAGGGATCCCATATTTTGTAGTGATACCCATAAAATCAAGTGAAAAGAAAAAAGTAGATTTTCATTCCCTTTGCCCTTCAACAGAAGTGGAAAGTGTCCCTGACCATGGCAAGGGATTTGGAACCAGACGATCTTTAACGTCCCTTCCAACCCAAACCACTCTGTGATTCTCTGATTCTTTGAAGATACGCTAGGTCAGAAGTTCCTGTGCTTTTTGTTCATTCTGCTAGGAAAAAAAAAACCCAAACCAAACCAAACCAGAAATTTAGGAAGTCTGCAAGTTTTCATATGGAGATATGGTAAAATCCTACTGCCTGTGGGAGTCTGATCCTTGACTAAAGATTTCTTTTGCAAGAACTTCCCCTTTCAAGGTGGAAGCTCTTCAATGCCCCTCTCCAGACTGTCACATCCCCTACATACCAACAACTCTGCTGCTCTTCTCTTTTCTGCTGTTTGAGCCCCTGGAGTTTCCATAGGGATTGATGGGTCAGCCAAGCAAAGCACATTATTTACAGCATTATCAAGGATACTATCTTCTTAAACGATGGGAAGAAGAGTGATATCATAAAACGTATGTGACACCACCACCACCACCCAAAGCAGGCAAAGAAACTGCACAAGATCTTGTTTTTCTCTTGAGTGCTGAGCAGAAAAAAAGTTCTGCATGGCTGTAGTTAACAAGTTCAGAGAGGTTCAAGTTCCATTGCTTTGTGGACTAGACTTCCATTCTTTGTCTATGATGACTAGACATGCCATCTCCATTGTCTGAAAACAAATAATGGCTTTTAAAACTACTGTGATGAGCAAGTAGGTTCACCTCAACTTCTGCCTCATGGCAGCAGTGATATATATTAAACCCGTACAATAGGGTCCTGGCTCCCATTCTGGCCTCTAGAGAAGTGGGTTTGGTTTGGCCCCAGCACAAAACAAACAATGGAGTCATCCTGGAGCAATTTTCACAAGAATATCCACCGGTGAGAAATGACTCTTTTCAAATCACATTGAACAGGAGTAACAAGGGCTAATATTCCAGCCAACACTTTTTCTCAAATGAAATTAGGATAGAGGTGGCTAGGATTTTCTTCTGCCGGTCTCTACTCATTAAGCTAAAATTTGCTGAGCAGCTATTTGACATCGCAGTGATGTGTACCTTTGAAACACAAAATGTTTAAAAATATATTAACATATCCATTAACATTAATATTTGAGTATGTATAAAAATATATGGAAACATACATTAAATACTTTTGTTTCTTGTTGAAGAAGTGACTCCCATTTTTGCCATTTGTATGAATTTCTTCTGTCTGAATAGAGGTGAGAAATGTCAGTCCGAATCCAGCTTTATTAGACTCATACTTTTTCAAGAAACGTAAAACCACATATATATTTAATTGAACCATTAGAAGCTCAGGGAAGAGTTCCAGTAGGTAGCAGAAGGTAGAATTCTGCTGACTGAAGAAACAATGTTTCATTTTGCAGAGTTGCTGGAGCCAAAAGTGCTTTCCAGTCTTTCTCCTGAGGTGGCATTACACTGGTAAAGCCACTCTGCCACACCTCTCTGTCTCTCGCTCCTCCCAAGTGAAATCAAACTCAAGACAAAGTATTATGCTCAAGAAAGTGCAGGACAATTCTGATGTGCATTTAGTGATTTAAGTCAACGTGTTTAAACGGGACACTTTTCCATGGGCAGTTTCATTAACAGGTAGCTTGACGCCTGCCAGACTCAGCTCTTTTCTATGGGGGAAAATGTCTCAAAGCTGCTTTTCTCCAGACTCCCGTTGCCCTGCGTTAAATGAGAACAGTCCCCTCTGGACACTGCTGAAGAGAAGTCCTTGTGCACGGGGAGCTTGTGCCAGAGCAACCCTTGCTTACTCCCACACCAGTAGTGCGGACAGGGTATATTGAGTAGGGTGGACTTGGAGGTGGCAGATCCCTTTCACAGCGGTTGCTGAGCCTTCAACCTTTTTCTTCTAATGGGACAGAAGGGGGTCAGATTTTGAACATTTCACCCTTCAGTCTGATTCAATTAAAAGTCAGTTTTCATTTCAGATGCAGCTTATGCGCTTGCTGAAAAACTTGGTCAAAGTTGATAAAATTCCATAAAGTATTTCTTTTTTGAGAAAAGGTGATAGACTGATGCATATGCCTTTCACATCAGACCCAGTTGCCTCAGAGTTGACAGCATTTACTGCCAGCAGCTGGAATGAGCAGTCCTCAGATTACAGCTGCTCTGGGAGGATGAATACGGAGAAGAGATTGCTCATACGCTGGAGCTCTTAGCCCCGAGCAATCAACACCTTGACCTGCTGCCAGAAATGGACAACACAGGGAGCAAATATGCTCTTAAAAAAGTATTTGGCAGAAGGGATGCTCCGGTGCTTCCTGGTGCAAACCCAGGTAGAACAAACCTCGGTAGTTCATACTGGATTCAGACAAGGATGTGGACCACCACGATGACTCTTCCAATCCCAGGCAGACGGAGATCAGAGAAGGTACTGCAATTAGCTGCTGCCAGACAGCAGTGCAGCTCCCCTGGTGCTGCCCGTCTGTCAGCAGTTTCCCAAAGGAAGGCCCAGAAAGGGCTTCAGACCCTCTTTCTGGATGCATTTCCCTGCCACCCAGCATTATTTGAAAGTAGCTTGCTTTTGCTTCACAGTCAGATGTCTCTGACTCAGGATCTTGCTGGTGTCAGGGTTAAATGCTGTCCTCTGGGCTTGCTTTTCTTACACAGCAGAAAATGCATGTGTGTTGCCGGGGTCCAGGGTGAAACCAATGTTTTCAGGCAACTTGGGACCAGCAGGTCTGTTTCACTTACCATGTGGTTCTGTATCCCGGGCACCCATGGATGGAAATGATTTTGCCAATCCTTCTTCATACTTCTTAGATCCCTTGAGCTTAGTGACACAATTACAGCTGTAAAGTGTGAATTGTTGGCGGTATTAGTAAAATATTAATTAAAAAAATATTTTTTTAAAAAAGTAACCCTTTTTTTCATTCCCTCTAGGAAGAGAGATCTGCTATTCCTGGTGTACCCAAAGCTTGGCCTGAAATGTGGTCAGTCCCGAGCACACCCTTTCCCTTTCCGGGGACAGGTGGCATCATTCTCTCAAGGCCCGGGTCAGCGTGATAATATCAGTGGTGGTATATCAGTCATTACTGTAACACACAGTCAAAAGCAGCAGAACTAGGAGCCAACAAGGAAGAGCAGGAGTGAGCTACTTCTTTCTCTTTCTTTTGCTCTCCCTTCCTCCTTCCTCCTTCTGCTCAAAGGAAAAACAGAAGGGCAGTGTTGTGCCAGAAAGGCCTGTTGGGTTACATCTGGGACTCTGTCAAAAAAGCAAGGCTTTGAGGCTCTTGATGACGCACTTCCTAAACTGATGATGGTTCCTTTATCAGCTGCAGGGCGATTGCGTGTCACTGTGGCTCCTTACTCTCCTTTGATCTTCTTTGCTCTGGAGCCCAGCCTTTATTCATGTCTGGGTTAGGTGTGTAGCATCAGTTCATCATTTTCCATCTTCACAGCTTTTGGATGGTGCAGAATTTTATCCAAGTCAGGACAGGTGTTAAAAGACACTTTCTGAACATGAGGATGACGCCCTAACAGAATTTTAGCTCCTTCTGCAAAGCATGGGTTCCCTTTTGCCATATTTGACCTGTGCATGTGTGCCACCTTGAAGCCTGTGCCCTTCCCGTATCCTCCAGTCAAGTCCTGCCCCTGAACAGTTGAAAACAGAAGTTCATGGTGGAAAGATCTGGGAAACGTTAACTGATTTTGAATTCTGGTTTGAAAAAGTTCTAAGAGAAACTTTGTAACGCAAGAGGTAAGTCTGTTCAACCATACATGGTGCAACAGTCAACCTTTTTTTCTTTTCTTTTCTTTTTTTTTTTTTTTTATTCATAGTGGTACAGTGAAGAGTAGAATGGCTTCTTAGTAACGCTGCAGTGACAAGTAATGTTTTCCACAGCTTCTGCTGAAATGGAGAGGGGTCTCTCCGCTGATGTCCCAGGTCTTGAAACCCTTACTGAAGCCCGGATGTGATCCATAGTTTGCCTGCAGGATTCACCCTCCATGGGACAATGGCAGAGCGTAATTGCTTTGTGTGACATTCACTCTGGCACCTTCTCCATTGCTGTCAAAAATGAGTGGCATCACTTCCCTTGCAAATACTAAAGTTTTATGCATTTAAAACCTGGCATTGCTATTCACTACCTTAAATCTTGGCCCATCCATTTTGCAGATTGTTTTTACAGATATGGAAAAGAAGTGTGGTGGGTTTTTTGTTTCATTTCCTATCCATACAGCTATGCATAAAAAGGAAAGGAGAGAAATGGTTTACTGGTTTGAGATGCTTTACTTGTAGCCTTAGAATTCAAAAGAAGTTTTGCAGCCACCCACAAGCCTGCATGACAAACTCCACAATACAGGAAACAATGGCATCCCTTTGGGGCGCCTTATCCTTTGAAGGCTTCAGGTAGGTGACAAATGAAGACATGAGATTTTCCTCTGACTTCCTAGGCTGATGGCTTCCTCAAAGTAAGCAATAAGTGTCTCTGAATTTCTTAGTCCTGCCATGTTTACTGCTGTTGCTATTGATCTTGGGTACACAGTGACAAAGATGGGCATTGGAGCGGAGATTTGGAAGGCATTCAGTAAAGACCTAGATGGTGCGCCCCTGGGAGCCAGTGGTAAATTGAAAACTTTGCCATTTGCTATAATGTCAGCACCGAAAGTATCCAAAAATCTCACTTGAAAAACCCTCGTGTCAAATTCTGTCCTGAGTTACCCACAGTGACTGCCGTCAGAGCAAGTGCTGGCCACTAGCACAGGACAAATGCTGTACAAGCTGTTCTTTGTGTTCCTGTTCAGTTGTCCAGCACCCTACACGCTCATCATCCTGTTACAACACTGCTTCCCAGCATGGTGCAGAGCATTTTACTCAAGGAATGAAAACAGCTGTGAAAATGAGCTAATGAAAATGTAGGAGGCACTACCCAAAGAGCCGTTCTATCTCAGAAAGTGTGTGAGACATGAATCTCTAGATGCTAGTGCCTGTGCTTAAATGGCTCTCATTCCCACTGGGAGACTACTTGCATGTGATTTCTAAGTCTCCGTCTCACTGACCAAGAAAAACAACCATACGTGGAGTTGGAGTGTTAGGCAATGGCTCTACAAGGTTCAGGTGCAGTGAGATGGTGCAGAGTGAACAAAATCTAACTCTCAAACGTAACTTAGAGTATAGGGTTATGTGATGTATCTTATTTCCACCTTAATTCTGCAAGGGTGTATTTCTGTATGGCTTTGGGGCAGCTTTTGCTGCAGGGGTAGTCGAGGAGTATTTTGCAGGAGGCTCTTCTGCAGCGGTGCAACTGTGGCTGCATCTCTGTTTTTTTCCTGAGATCCCTGGTCGTTGCTTTAAATGGCTTTTTGTTTTCATTAGTGATTCAGAATGGATTTTTGCAGACAACCATCTTTATTTGCATGTAAAGAAATGTATTCATGTACAGAAAAAAGTATTCTTTGGTCCCTTTTCCAAATCAATTTTTTTCAATATTTCAGTGAGCAGAAACAATGGCATCTCCTCACCAATGGGCAATCACACATCACATATGGCAAACGGTGAATGGAAATATTTCATTCATTTCAATGGAAACTGCACTAGGTCAGCATGGCCAAAGGCTGCAAAGTAGTCGGAAGCTTCAATTAGTTCACAAGCTGCACGTGGAGCTGCGCTTAATGAATAAATTAACACAACTTGGAGCTGTTCACGGGACAATGCAGAGACAGAAAAACTCGGATTGCTTGTGTAACGTGTCCATAACAGATAACTCAGCTCTCAGCTATTGCAAAACTTCTACATGATCTTCTTATGTTAGCTTCTAAGCAACAAGACTGAAATTCAGGCCATACTTTAAAATGCTGTTAGACTATCTCAGGTTTACATTACATATATGCGTATACATATATTTATATACCCAGCAACAGATAGGAAAATGAGACACATTAGCACCCGTTGCTCTTCAATTTAACATAGCTCCATGGGAAAGCCGAATGTGCTCTTTCCCCTAGTTAAACTACTTTTCAACAAAGCTTTAATTATTTCTAAGATAGACAATGTACTGAGCAACTGCACTAAAATGAACTCTGCAGTTCCCCTTCCTTGCGTTTCCCGAGAGTTACATAACAGTCCAACTCAAACAATGATTTCCTGGCTTTAACCTACTTGGATCCTAACGCACCCATGTAAACTCTAATTCTGCAGTGGTGGTGTGTCTCAGAAGGGTATTTCAGATCACTACAAACGTGGCCACGCCATGTGATCAACACTGCAAGCACTAAAACGTCAGGGGTTTGAGTCTTTGTTACCAACACTCTTTGTACACCCATCACTCTCCTCATGATGATCTTTGGGTAGGTGTTTGTTTTTCCACAAGGAAGACCAAGGATCTCATCCATTCAGCTCATCGCTATGACATGAGTTGAGCTGAACCGAGCTGAGAGGGTTGAAGAGAACAACACTGAGCAAAAGGCCAGGATGGTTTGGAAGTATGGTATAGGAAAGATGGATAGTAACGGTAGGAAGGCCTGGAATGCATGCCTCCAACTGTGTGTCCAAAGGACATTACTATTACTTTCTCTCTCCTCTGTGTGGGCATCCTTCAGCAAAACTGCGGATGTTTGCCTTGCATCAGCAGAGATAAACCAGAAGCAGGGTAAAGCAGTCAGACTGCGTCTGGCACCATAAGAAGCCCCACCAAATTGCACCCTCTCAGCAAAAAAAGAAATAACCAGAAATGAGCAGGAAGTTTGATACACATTGGGCCCCTCACGACAAGAAAAACACTGAGGTGCTGGAGCATGTCCGGAGAAGGGCAACGAAGCTGGTGAAGGGTCTGGAGCACAAGTCTTATGAGGGACAGCTGCGGGAACTGGGTGGTTTAGTCTGGAGAAAAGGAGGCTCAGGGGAGACTTTGTCACTCTTTAAAAAACTACCTGAAAGGTGGGTGTCAGTCTCTTCTCCCAGACAACAAATGATAGGACAAGAGGAAATGGCCTCAAGTTGTACCAGGGGAGGTTTGGATTGGGTATTAGGAAAAAAAAAAAAATATCACCAAAAGGGTTGTCAAGGCTGCTCAGGGAAGTGGAAGAATCACCATCCTTAGAAGCATTTAAAAGATGTGTAGACAGGGCGTTCAGGGACACGGTCTGGTGGTAGACTTGATGGTCCTGGCTTAACAGTTGGACTTGATGATCTTAAAGGTCTTTTCCAACATAAATGATTCCATGATTCTATATAGTAAACAACCGAAACATCTGTACTAGTTCTTAGCTGAAAGAGTAATTTCTCTACAGCATCCTACGATAGCATGAGCCTGCAGAGCAAGCCTTTCCACCTTTTGCACTTTCCCACTGATGAAAACACACACTACATTGATAAAAGCTAGTAGGATGTCAAGAAGTGGCTGACTATTGTGTTGTTCTTGTGCTTTCTCCTATCGAAGAAAAGCTAGCAGGTATGCTGCAGCTTGGTCCCATACATACTCGCAGAGAGTCTTGCGTTTAATCTGCATTCCTGTGCTGCCAATTCAAAAATTTTTTTTCTTCTTTTTGCCCCCTAATAACTTGTAGAATGATTCATAACTTTTTTTATTCACAGTGCTAAAATCACTTCTATCCTTAATGCCTTGTTTGTACGAGGGGAGAGTCTCCAGTGACACTTCTGAATACATGTACTTGTGCATATTTAATGTGGTGCGTTGACGTGTAATAGCTAATAAATCTGAAGTATAAAAAAGGCAGTCCCGAGAGCTGATACAAGAAAAGCCTGCCTTGAAACAAGCATACAATAATCCACTGGGGCTTGTTCATCCACATGCACAGACCACAGAAGTTTCCCCACAGAAATGAGACGAACAATGTGGGCCAGGAGCAAAATTCCAAGAAGTAAGGAGAGACTTGCAGATATACGCACATCTAAGGTGATCCATAACTGGAACAAAGGCAATATATTCACATTTCCAGAGAGGCAAGTCATTCTTCTTTTACCGCTTGCACAGTCTTCGTTGAAACCAAAGGGTAGATATAGGTTGTTGCCATCCCTTATATGGGACGTTTCTTACATGGGTTGGGATGAATTGCTGTGTCTCAGGGTCCCATGGCCATGCAAGAAGAGCAATAGACCCACAGGATTATTAAGAGGATACATATGTTAAAGATGTAGGTACCTAAATAACCAGGCAGCATTTGCAATTCTTGAGCCATAGATTTCATGCTGTGTTTGAAGGAACCATCATAATGCTGTTGTAATAACATAAATGCTACTTTTAACCAACACCAGGTCTACAGGAATGAGGTCTGAGTATTTTAGCAATTAAGTCTGTGATTTGCTGAGGCTGCATCAGTGGAAAATCTCTCTTTTTGCCTAGAACACGGCATGAAGTACATTGAAGGACAAAGATGTTTTGTCATTTTCTGTTTAGAATTAAGATTGTTCTCTCACAAAATGCCATTTCTTAGGCAATCTAATAGCATCTGTTTTGACATGTGAAAACTTAAAAATCAGCTCCATTGCTACAGGATATTAACTGAAACACTGTTTTATAGACTGTCACTACCTTAGTGAAGCATACATAACTGTGTTAGCTAAAAGGCCAACGGACAAACAAAGCCAATTTGTAGTAATCGTAGAACTGCTGTTGTACGATGCTAGCAGAGTTTTTTTCTCCCGTTCTGCTGCTTTTTTCTGCCACTCATTTTAGGACTCTTTTCTGTAGTGGGATGTTGACAGCACCTTTTCAGATCTCTCCACCTGGCACGCCCATTCTGCACGAAGAGAAAACATCCCCCTGGGTACAGACAGGGCTCAAACTGTATGCAAATGCAATATTCTGCTGAATACACTCAGGTAGTTCCAGTATTAGCACAGAGGAAATACGTATCAATCAGCATGCTAAGGAAAGTGAGGAGATCCGAAGACCTTGTGCCTGGACTGCTGTTTTTACATCTGGTACAGCCACCTTTGCTATGGAAGAGAGCAAAAACAGAGACGGAGGAGTCGCAGAAGCTTTTGGATATCCATTTCTTTTCTTTCAATCTCCAGAAAATGTCTCTAGGCAAAGTGCATTTATTCAAGCTCTGTGACAAGTGGAACAGCTGAACTCCTGGGAGGTGGGCGTGGTTGAAGAAACCACGTGGCCTTTGGCCTGCAGGAACAGTCTTGATGATTGTAAGGTTCCCTGGCAGCCTTAAAATGCATGAAGTTGCCTACATTAGCGATACTTTACAGAAACTTGCTACGTGGCCAATAGCAGCACTTGCACTCAATATCCTTGGGAAATAACCTAAAAATTACGCTGGTGGCTGTAATCTGTTACAGTCACTGCTGAGTTGTGAAATGCTGGACTGCATGCATTCAATTAGTGCACATGCCCACTGATTCCTGCACGGGCCGGAGAAGAGTATCATGGAAGCCCAGCAGCACCTACCAACTAGAAGCTAGAAATACACAAATGTGCAAAAAAAGCATCAGATTTTAATAGGGAACATACCTAATCATGAAAGTACAGCTTAGCTAGAGCTGAATTCAGGAAGATGAGCCTGTTAGCATATCTGCACGGAGCAAGTTCAAGTGGTAAGCACGAGCAGATTCTTCATTGCAGGCTGTAGCTGAAATAGAAAGGATGGCCTTGATGCAGGAATTGGGATTCTATGGGGTTATGTTGTACAGAGGTAAACTGAGAAGGGAGAAGGTAAGCATGTTTTTTTCAGGCCTGGGAGATCCTCTGTTACCTGAAGTGCCTGAGACCCAAATATCCTCTAGCCCAGCCAGAGTTACAAAGCCTGATGCAGGGTCTGCTAAATGCAGATGTATGACAGTGTCACGGAGGTGCACAAATCAACATCAAACACCTTTCTGGTTTAAGAACCTGTTTCATTGATCTGGCTTTTAACCCCACCTAAAGAATAGCTCTGGCCACATGATTTCAAACACTTGAGCGGGACTCTCCAACCGTGGGCTAACTGCTCTAAAGGGTTGACAATTTTCAGACAAAACTATGACGGGGTGCTGCAGGAAAACTGAATGACAAAGAACAGCAGAAGAGAAGAGGAATACACAAAAGGATTTTTTTTTAATTCCATTGCTGTGTAGTAAAGTGTTGAAATCAAGAGAAGTTTGTTCGAAGGAAGAGACTGTCCAGAGCAGGCGAGGCAGTCATCTCTGACTAGGTATGAGACTTAATGTGGCTAATATCCTAACCCAAGTGCTTAAACTTCACAACTGCGTGTAGGGAATATGAACTCCTCATACTGCAGAGACTTTATTAGCAGTGTAATGCAGTTTGAGGCGTGGTCAGGAAGGAGAACCAGCTAAATGTGGACAATATTGAGGTCACAGGGACTCACCTGGTTTTGTTGAGTGGGAGGGGAGAAATCATATCTCCTTTGTTCACACACTGGCCATTCTCCGTTGAAATGTCGTATCCGGTTCTTGCAGCCACAGTTCAAGTAGGATGTCAGAAAATGGGCTGCAAGAGCAGAGATTTGGAAGACACGTCAACGAACAACTTGGGAAGGTAAATCTACTTCATGCAGAAGAAGAGATAGGTAGATCACCAAGTACAACAACTTGCACAAAGGGCAGAAATTCCCATCACTCAAAAGTATGACCCAACAGCTAGGAAATGAAGGTAAGCATACTCCGAGAAGAAATAAGGCACACATTTTTGAGCGAGGTAAATAAGTGACTGCAGCAATTTATCACCAACTCTTACAAGTTTGGAAAGCTATAAAAGAGAAGTCAAAATAAGAGAAATTTTGTATAGATTCAGTGATAGCGTATGGAATTGGCCTGGGAAAGATAAATGACTGCAAGATTACTAGTAAAGTCTAGGCACTAATCCAGAGAAACCTCACCTACTCAGTGAAGCAAATCCAGTGCATTTTTGCTGGACTGATGTTCTTGCTGTCAGAAGCTAGGAATGGAGATGAAAGAGGAAGAAAATTTGGCTATAGTTTCTTTAGACTCTAGAGTTCTCTCTAGAGCACAGAGGAGTGGGACATTGCAAGGCAGAGCAGCGGGAGACATTTAGACCTAATGAGTGGCAGAAGCAGTGGCATTCCAGCTGCAAGGCTGCACTCAGCCAGCCACTGACCTACACCTACATCTGAGTGTTAATGGCCCAAATCCCTGCAGCACAGCTTGCAGGAAAAGCATTGAAACAGAAGGAAGGCCAAGTGCTTTGTCATGTTCCTCCGGTCTTTTACTAACTCAGTGGATGGATATAAGCAAAATAACAGTCTGTCCAGTTCATACCATGGTTGCTGGCCTTAGCAGAACTCGGACTCATTCAAGTTCACCTTGACTTTTTGCAGAGGGACTCAAGAAACAGCCTCAGAATGACTATTCACTACTGCAAATCTCATAGGGCAGGCTCGAGGTAACTGTGATTCAGTAACCAGCAAAAATATTAAAGGAAAACGTAGACCAGGATAGTTTAGACCTATGAGGAAGCAAGCTCCTTTCTGGGTACATTTGTCCCGAGTGTCTGATGACCAGTGTGCAACACAAGGACTTCTTGAAAGGTGAAATGAAAGAAATGAGATAACCTTGTGACTTGCAGATCTTGTTGTTCCAGCAAGTGCATCAAAGCCCAGCCATGGGCTAGAAGAGATTAACAAGGAATTGTGGTGAGATGATGAACTGCAGCAAACATCCTGGAGCAAAACTTTGACAGTGAGGGTTTGTGGACAAGCAGCTCATTTTGGCAAGGCCGGAAAAAGTAAATGCGTAAGCCTGCTATTGAATGGTCTTTTTTAATGGTACGGTGATCCAGAAGAAGCAGTATTTAGGCAGACTGTGCAGCAAGTAAAAAGGGCATCATTGCAGCATAAGCAAAATCCTGTACCTGGTACCTGGTCTCTTTTTTAAAAAGTGAGTCTACGGAAACGGTCCCTCATCTTTAATGTCAGTAATGATTTCTGCATCAACTATACTGGTGCCGTAGAACTGACTTCATTCTATTCCAACTGTTCTGGTAAGCAAAATTTGCTGCTTTACCTTTGGCGAACTGAAAATCAAAGCTGCTTCTCAAGAAAATATGCTGCAACAAAAGCCCCTTTTTTAAAAACTGTCTTAAATTTTTCTATCAGATATGCTAGACAAAAAGATGTTTACTTTTCAATTATATTTGTATTCTATTTTAGCTTTTTAAAAAATGCAAAATCCACTGTCTTATTTTTAGGTTTGTTTTAAAAAAATAATAAGGCCATTTCTACTTTGCTATCATTTTGCACTTCAAAGAAATAAGAGAACACAAGAACACCACGTTCCTCCAAAAGCCTCTTCTTCTTCTTCTTCTTCTTCTGGCCCCCTTTTTCTGTGGCAAAGAGGAAATAAAAGCAAGAAAATGGAAGACAACAAAATAGAAAGAACGCAGAAAGAAGAAATTTTCTCAGACGTGTAACAAAATTGATTCAAGGACTCATTTTGAAGCTTAAAACCCCCTTCCATTTCTTTGTAAGCTGTCATACAAAAAAAGGCAAAATAAATATTTTCATGCTTTCCTAAAATAAAATCACAATTGGAATGCATCTGGGGTGTTTTTTGAAAGTATTCTAGCAAAAAGTATATACCAGTCCTGCTCTCTGGCAGTGGCAGCAGCAGCATTAATACCTCTGATGGCCAATTATACTTCTGCAAACATACTATTTCCATGTCTTGCTATGCTGACAATACATATGATCCCAGCGGCTTCACTCATTTTTCACAGATGTCTTAAACAGCCATTCACTTTTCCTGCTGAGGACCACAACTCTTTTTTTTTTTTGGAGCACTATTAGTCCCATTGGGTCAACAGAGCTTGATTTTGAGTAGTGTGAACTCTGTCATTCCCACTTACAGGTACACTGAGTAAGAATGATATTTAGGCATTTTACGGAGTGACATTTGTGATGTGTGTGGTTTTTTCTTCACCTTCCTTCTTTTCTTTCCTCCTTTGCCTCCCTTGATCCTGCTATTGGAGAGGGAGAACTTGTTGTGGCTGCCTGTGAGACGCAGAGATCTGCAGTCTTGTGTGCAGGAGTGAGTATAATGGGAACTGCTCTGATTTGCCTCTCTGTAGCTGCCTGAGCTTTTTTGCATGGTATGGTCTGGTTTTGATCAGAATCACACTTTAGAAAACACGGTTAATGCTTTTGGTAACATATTCAAAGAGACGTATTTCATGCGCAAAGTAATTCCCTTTTCCTATGTCAACAGTTTCAGTGAAAATAAATCCCTCTGCTAAAAAGCCATTTTGGTGAAAACCCTTATTCTCTTGCAAGTGTTTCCTCAGTGCCCAGCACTTTCCCATCCTTGCTGAGATCAAATGAGAAGGATGCTTTGGTTTGCACTCCCTATTAATGCAGTGGAGGATATTTGTCCCACGCTTGCCTCCATGAAGTCTAGGACTACTGGTGTAAATAGGACCTTGCTCTAAGCAATCCACATCACAAGGTGACCACGGGGAAGAAAGGGTGCTGTGCCATTAGTTTCACGTGTCAACACCTACAGGAGCAAAGCCCCTGTGTGGCCAGCAGTGGACCTTGGCACTACAACCCCAGTGTCAGCGGACAGTCCCCAATGGTTTCTGCACAAGCTGTGGTTCAGCTCTGCCAAATGAAAAGCCCACCTCTGCCAAGGCCTTGGCACATATGACTCTGGAGGAGCCAAGGTTACATGGTGGCTTGAAACCTCACGGCTGAGCAAGCTTTTCATCAGGAAAGTGGCTTTTGCAGGTCATCAGAGTCCTGGTTTTCAGTAGTATGATGGTTTCTGCATGTCAGTATTGCCTTTTCTTGCTCCTTGGATCAAAGTTCTGCCCCTGCTGGTGGGAAAGCTGGTGAGAAGGCAGGGTGTCACCTTGAGAGAAGAGCTGGGCATGGAGTTGCGGGCGTCAAAAGGTGGTGGAAAGCCCCCTGCCCCCTCTACAGCCAACTCAACCGGAGAAAGTTAGCTGGATCCACAGTCCTGCACAGGATCAGTTCCTTGTGAAAGCCCAGATGGCATGTTCAGAACAAATCCATGCTGCTGCTAGGGTGAGTTTTTTAACCTCTGTACAGAGGTAGGGTCCATGAAAAATGGAAATAAGAGAAGAAACCAAAAATTTCACCCCTCCATTATCTCCATTATGCATGAGTAACTTTGCATTCAAAAGAAATGGAGGTCAGTAGAAAACAGAGCAATACGAAGGGGAATTTACAGCCTGGACAGCTTGTCAGTACCAAAGACAGCCTGCACCCCCAGGGGAATCACAGGTGTCTACTGCCAGTCATGACAATGAAGTTAGAGATAGCTGGCTAACCTGGGAGCCAGTAGCTTGTGCAAGGGCACAGTGCAGCCCCATACTGAAGTGTGCGTCAGTAGTAGGAAACCCTGAAGGCAGTAAAGCCACCCCTTAACGTCAGGTCAGATGTGGTTAAGCGCCTGGCTCACCCCAAGCCTGGGGAGTATCTATCAGCTGGTGTGAAATGCTGCTGTGCTCTTCCAAACCAGGTGGGCAGGGTGCCAACACAGCTCTTTGATCAAAGGTACAAAGGGAGCTGAGTGCCTTACAAGTTATCCTCCACCCTCCCATCAGATAAGGAAATGCCAGGAGAGGCAACCATCTGCACTGCCCCTTCACACTCCACCTGCCATGGGGGCAGGTAGCAGGGCACAGCCAACTGAAGCAAGAAGTTATCACAGAAAAGTATTCGGTGAGAAAAATACTTGGAGAGTTAAGAAATGCCTGGGAAACAACAATCCCACTGCTCACGTTTTTCCTGCAGATCTAGAATTGTTATTTTAGCATCTTAAAATAAAAATGTTTATTCTTTTCAGGAGCTCATGTCAGCCTCTCCAGCAGTGGGAGCAGAAAGCTACTTTAGAACCAGGATACGTGCCAAGGAATCCGTACAAACCCTTCAGCAGCTAAGCTTTGCTTAGGAATGACAGTTTGGTGGAGCAGATGAGATGGGAGCCACAGAAGTATGAGCTTGGTCCTCCCCACAGGGTGCTGTGCCTGAGATTATGGACCCAGGGGAAAAGAAACCCAACTTTTGATTTTGCCTTATGTATTTTCTGGGAAATATGATATATTTATTATATCCAATAAATAGCAAATAGATGCTGCTGAATATTTGATTACTTTTCTCACTTCTCAGCACCCAAAAATGTTGTATAATTCATAGACCGAGAAAAAAAAACAAACAATCTGTTCCTGTGCTTTTGAAACAGCCAAGAGGTGGGTCTGGTTTATGCCCTGCGACAGTGGACTTTTATATGTACGGTTCCTTCTCTTAACAGGGGAAAAAGAAGATGGCTGAAAGTTCACTGAAGAAAAGGATAGGCAGGGAAGAATTTGAGCTTGAGGTTCATTGTAACATGATGATTTTATAGGCTTGAAACATAAAAACTTAGAACTCAAATGACCAAAGGGATAGATTTTAAAATATTGCTAGAAAAATCTCTATAAGAAAATACTGCTACTAAGGTTTAATCTCTCTCCCTTTATTTTCATTTTATTGGCTTATTTCAGTCTCTTTCTTCATAGAATCCTTCTTCTGCGCGTCTCTCTGACATTGTCATACATCAAAAATACTAACTTCTACAAACAGCACCCAACACTACACTCTCCAAGCCCAGAAAAAATTGAAGACTTGCTAGTTTTGTTGAGAACACGTAGGTTCAGACTGTCACAAGACTGATGTGTGCCGGGGGGTCATTCCCCAGAGTACAGCCCTCACCGACTATGCAATGGTTCATCTCTCTCAGAAAGCCAAAAAATAAGGAAACATTTTCTTTCTGAAAGCTTAGGTTCCTTCCAGAAGTTTCTTCGGAACAGCGTTCTCTATATACTCAGTGAAGCAGTGGCCTGCTCTAACATCATCGTGCGGTGGCCTGTAATGTCACTGAGCACTGCACTATGACAGATTTACTTCATGATCTATTTTAAACCTGCAGATGTCCTTGATTCAGATGCCTCCATGTTGTCATGGTGCGTATGTCCTCGTCATTTCGGGCAGGTTCTCAGGTTGGAGGCCCGTCCCTCCAAACATGCAGATGGAACAACCGTGGCAAGAACAATTGCAGAGAGAGCTGCTTCCTGGCTTTGGCCTTCCCCTACCCTAGGCAGCAACAAGGGCAGCCACTTCACTGGGCAAGCAGTGCCGGCAAATTGTGCAGCCCGGCAAAGAGAACCAAAGTGTCTGTGTGCCCATCACCCCCAGTCCTACAGCGGGGGAGAGGAGACACTCTGACTTTAAAACCAAACTGGCAAAAAACTTTGTGCAGAGGAGACCGGATCGGCCTGGAACGTCTGCGTGCGTTTGCCTCTGCCGTTGGTGTAGACGAGAAGCATTGCGAGGAGAAGAGGCGGGCTGCCACCTCAGGAGATTGTCATGGGCAGAGCCATGTGGCCGACTTACACCGCACCCTTCACTCTCACAGAGTCAAACATAAACCCAACGGGCAACGCTCTTCCGGGATGAAAAAGAAGCGCTTGGACCAAGGACTAGAGGTGACCCTGAAAGCCAGAGGCAAGAGCGGATAGCGGGACAGCACGGCCCACACGGGGATCCGTCCCTGCTCCCCGGCGGTGCCAGCAGGGCGCCCTGCGCCCCTTCTACCGTACTCTGTTGGGGCAGCCGCTACAACTCCTGCCAGCGCAGAGCGGATCGGGCTCCTTGCTGGTGCTTTTGGGGACCACCAACGCCACAGCTGGCCAGGAGCACCGGCGACCAGAAGCGTGGCAAACGTGGGAAGCAGAGAGGGACCCGGCACTGTGGGCGAGTGCCAGCGGGAGTGGATGGGGCTGGAGCAAAGTGCCCCTTTAGGCTTCTCCCTGTGGGTGGGGGCACAACCCAGCAGGCTGGGAGACTTTGGCCCGGGGCTGCCCACCGAGCGCCCAGCTCCTCCCTGCAGATCCTGGCACTGCACAGGGAAAGGCAGCCAGCTGCGGGAGGCGTCACCCAGCTGTGGGCAGGCCACGCTGACTGGTCCCACCACGCTCCCCCTGGCAGGAGACCTGTGCGGGGCGTCAGGAGCGGGGACATGACACAAAGCCATGGGCACGGGTTGCAGGGGTCCAAGCTGGAGCAACACAGGAACACAGAAGATGAAAACAAGAAATGGTATTTGCTTTTCTCTCTGTGAGAAGGCCCACTGTGACATCACCGCGTGGTGGAAGCTGACATCACCTAGCAACAAATGGTGGCATCAGCGAGTGATGGCCTTGTGACCTCACGTCCCTCACCGCTTATCTTCGGGTGCCAGCAGAGCCTGGGCCAGTCTGGCTCGTGCCTGGCCTCCTGCCGAGCGTGCCTGCGAGGCCTGAGGCTTCTCCTGGTGCTGGGTGGTGCTTCGGGGGTTGCCGCCGGCAGCTCTCGGTGTCCATCCCAGAGCCATCGCCTGTGTTTCCCCGGCCCTGCCTGGATCAGGCAGCCGGGCACCGCGGGCTGTGCTTGCAGCAGCGCAGGTGAGCCATGCGGGGAACCGTCCCCCGGGGTGGCCGTGGGGCAGGTGATGGGCTTGGGGAGCCGGGAGGCTGTCCTCTTGATGGGCCTGGCCATTTCTTCCTCCCCTCCCTTCCCCGAGGCAGCGGCTGAGCGTGGACTCTCCATTTTGCAGCGTGTGACACCAGTGAGGGGGAGCAGCTCCTCACCCCCCGGCTCTCCCCAGCCTGCTGCAACAAGCAGACATGGCCAACGAGTCAGAGTGGAGCTGCCCCATCTGCCAGGAGGCTGACAAGGAGGTCGCTTACGCGATGCCCTGTAACCACCAGTTCTGCCTGGGATGCATCGTGCGCTGGAGAAAGAGGAAGAGGTCGTGCCCCCTTTGCAGAAGACCAATGGAGACTATCAAGTTTTCTGTGTGGGCAGAAAACGACTACCTACGGTGTAACATCCCAACCCAGCGCAAGTCACGAGGTGCCGGCAGCCAGGCAGGTGGACTTCCTGAACGCCTGGCCGAAAACAGCCCCCCTCGCCCTGTGGCGTCCCCTCCATCTTCTCCGCAGGGGATGCCGTCCCCAGCTGAGCAGGGAGCTGCGGGGACAGAGGCTGTGGGTGGCCTCCTGCCCCAGGTCTGGGCGGAACTTTTCCAAAGGGAAGAGCACCTCCTGGATCCCGTGCTGCCCTGGCTGCGCCACGAGCTGGCAGCAGTGTTTGGGGCCCAGTGGTGGCTGGCAAAGAGAGCAGAGGGAAACATCCTGCACTGCCTCTGCGCCTGTGGTCTGGATCGGGAGCTCGTGGTCCACAGACTGCAGGACTGCCTTCAGGGACATACAGCACAACTGGTAAACGGCATCATCCATAGCATTGTGGAGCGGTGCAGCGAGGAGGCCCAGAGGCTGCTGCACTCCCATGCTGAGGCGGATGAAGATGGCGGCACTGTGCCAATCTCCAGCCCCACCAGCTCCAGCCCACCCAGCTACAGGACCTGCAGCTCCAGCTCCTCCAGCTCCAGCCGCACCGCCTCCCACGAGGGGACTCCAAGCTCCAGCCTGGCCTCCTCCAGCAGCCCTGCACGCTCCCCCGGCGAGGAGGAAGCCGGCACGTCAGAGTCCGCCCTCCACAGGGGTCTCGGCCACCGCTCACCTGCGCCTGTCCCTGCAGAGCAGGAGCAGCCCCAGGAGGAGCCGCGGCAGGCACAGGTGGTGGCTGGTCCCTCTGCCCAGGGCAGCCGCCGCAGCCCCTCGGATCCTGTCTGGGACAGGCAGGACCATTTGCCCAGGGGACCCCGGCGCCCCCCAAAGAGGAGGGCCACTGACCCCCAGGACTCTCCCCAGCCCTGCAAGAGGTGACCCGCCAGCACGGCTCCAGCACCTCCATGTTCAAGGGCAAGGAAATCAATTCCTGTTTCCCTGACACAGGCTCTGTGTGCTTCTTTCTCTCTCTTCTGGTGCCCGTCCCTGATTCCTGTGCCCCACCGTGGGTGGCACCTGCCTGGGGGGGTGGGGGGGGGAACGGCCATAGGTCCCCGGAGCCCCAGGGCCACGTGGGCAGCACCTCCTCCTGCAGGCAATCCTGCTGCAGCTGCAGCACAGCAGATGCCGAGGGCAGAGCGGGCAGGAGGGGAAGCTGCTTTCATCGCACGTCCAATGCCCTCAGCCTGCACCCAGTCCCTCCCTCTGCCCGCTACCGACACTTCTGCTCTGCTCTGGGTTCTCTGCACTGTCTGGTGTCGGCCGGGGTAAGCTCGCTACTGGGAGAGCTGTCAAGGAGGCAGGGACCAAGGGCAGGGCAGTGAGAGAAGAAATGTAGAGATACCACCAGAGGAGAAGAGGTAAGGAGCACAAACTTGGGAAGATGCACATGTGGACAGCAGGCGCGTGCTCAAATGTCACCTCCTTGTGTATATTCCGTGCCCTCACGTTCTCCTCAGATCCCACAGTCACGGTACCAGGAGGCCTTTGGTAGGGAAGTGTCACCTTCCAGGCTGAATGCTGTCCGCACCAGCTCTGAGAGAAAGGACAATGGCAGCTGGCTTGGCTGGAACAGAGCAGAGCAGAACAGAACAGAACAGAACAGAACAGGACAGAGCAGAGCAGAGCAGAGCAGAGCAGAGCAGAGCAGAGCAGAGCAGAGTATTTCCTTTGGAAGGAAGGTAAAATGATCATCTCATCCCACTGCCTGCCCCTGCAGGGCTGAGCAAAGCTTAAGGCGTGTTATTCGGGGCACTCTCCAAAGACCTCTTGAGCAGTGACAGGCTTGGGGCATCGAGCAGCTCTCTAGGAAGCCTGTTCCTGTGTTTGACCACCCTCTCGGCAAAGAAATGCTTCCTAACCTCAAGTCTGGACCTCCCCTGGCACAGCTCTGTGCCATTCCCCCCAGCGCAAGGGGCAACGGGCACAAACGCAAACCCAGGGAGTTCCATCGGAATAGGAGGAAAAACATCTTTACCTTGAGGGTGGCAGAGCACTGGCACAGGCTGCCCAGAGAGCTGGTGGAGTCTCCTTCTCTGGAGACATTCAAAACCTGCCTGGACGCGATTCTGTGCACTGTGCTTTAGCAGGGGCTTGGACTGGCGATCTCCAGAGGTCCCTTCCAACACTGACCGTGCTGTGATCCCGTGATTCTGAGAGCCTATCGCTGCATGCCAGGGAGAAGAGGTCAGCACCTCCCTCTCTGCTTCCCCTCCTCGGGAAGCTGCAGAGAGCAGTGAGGTTGCCCCTCAGCCCTTTTCTCTCCAAACTAGACAATCCCAGAATCCTCAGATGCTCCACACAGGACGTGCCTTACAGCCCTTTCCCCAGATGTGTTGCCCCGCTCTGGCTGCCCGTCACGCCACTGATGATTGCCCACTGCTCCAGTCTATCTAGATTCCTCTGCAAGGCCTCTTACCCTTGAGAGAGTCAACAGCACCTCCCAGTTTGGGGCCATCGGCAAACTTGCTAATGGTGCACTCAACTCCATTCGACTTGCTAGTGCTGCATTGGCTGGGACCTGTCCAGGCTCCCAAGACTGCTGAGAAGTGCTGGAGAGAGGTCCTGCGATGACATCGGCCAGCTCTTTCCGTACCCTGGGCTGAATGCCATCGGGCCCTGTAGCTTTACGCACATCCAGCACCAGCAGCCAGTCTCAGGCAAGCTCAGGCTCGCCTGGGAGGTTTTTACCGCCCCAGCCGAGGTCTCCCAGCACTGGGCTCCGGGGCTCCCAGGGCCCGCCATCGGTGTTGAAGGCAGTGCCAAAAGGAGGCAGGGCATGTCTCGGCCTTGTCTGCGTCCCAATCTGTGAGCGAGCTGACCGACCTTATCCAGCACCAGACCAATGTTATCTCTCATTCTCCTTTTGCTGTTCACATCTTTTAAAAAGGCCTTTTTGTTCTCCTTCACAGTGCTGGCCAGCTTCAACTCTAATTGAGCTTGGGACGCATGGATTGTCTCCCTTCGGTGGCAAACGGCGTCTCTCTAGCCCTCTCGTGTCTCCTGTCCTTCCTTCCAGTGTCCCCACCGTTTCTTTTTCTGCCTCAGTCCCAGATGAAGATCTCTGCTCAGACAGGCTGGCCTTCTGCCCTGCTCGCTTGGCTTCCGACACTTTGGAATTGCCTGCTCCTGCGCTCGTAAGAGGTGGCTCTCAAAGAGCAACCAGCACTCCTGGACGCCCATAGCTTCAAAAGCAGATGCCCAGGGGACCTTACTAGCTCGCTCCTTCAGCACCCCAGCTCTGCTCTCCGCATATCCAGGGTCGAAGTGCTGCTGGCAGTTCTTGGCCGCTCACCAACGGTGTGAAACTCAACCCCTTGGTGGCCACTGTGACCAAGGCAGCCACCAATCACCACTTTGCCGACGACTCCCTCTCTGCTTGCAAACAACAGCTCTAGGAGGGCACCTTTCCTACTCGGCTCCCTTAGTACCTGCACCCAGAAGTTATCTTCAACGCGCTTCAGGATTTCCTAGGCCTCTTTGTGTCCACTCCATGATATTCCTAGCCAATGCCTGAGAAGCTCGGATCATCCATAAGGACAAAGGCAGTAGATCCAGAGACAGGGCCGCGGTGATGGCACAGTTCTTTAAACGTCTTCCAACAGCACCCAGTAGGACCTCTTCCCCTGTTCTCCCCCATTCTTGAGCAGGACTCCCAGCATACCTGGAGGTGGCATTCATCTGGCCTGTCCACCCTGCTGTGCCGTTGAACCCAGTCGGACGCTAGCTCTTGTTAGGCAAGAGCCCTGCTAAGAAAACCTCTTCAGCTGGCATGCGAGTGACGCACCGCCCCAGAGCAAATGCTGTACGGCCCCCTTCCCCTGCCAGCTCTAGGACTAGCTCTCTTAGGCAGCAGGCATTTATTGCTCGCAGAGGTGTCGTCTCCACACTTCATTCTGGAGAAGTCGTTGACCCAGGGGTCGCAATCCCCCTATTACTACCTGGCCAAAATCCACAGCTTTGCAGATCCTACTTACTACTTCTTGATCGCTCTCTCCTGATCAAGGAGGTCAGTGGAAAAAGTCGGTTTTGCTGTCGGTCACTGCTTCCCACCCACAGGTCCTGTCACGCTGGTTTGTTCCCTATCGCTGTGATGCTGTTGCTGCTCCCAGGGTCTTCCTCGCAGAGTGCCCTTTGGCCCCCTGAACACTTACTGCACCATTCCTACCAAACTGGCAGGCAGCTAACACGGAATCCCACTGAGCCTGCGTAGTGCAGCTCTCCAGGCTGCCCGTGGGCATGCCAGCACCTCTGGGATTTGCCCCTACTCCAACACTGAATTGGGCTCGTGCCCCTCACGTGACATTAGCGCTCTGATTTGGTGTCCTTGTCTATTGCTGCCCGTCTTAGGTCAGCTCAAGATGAGCAATGGCACTGGCAGCTGCCAAGTCATGCTGAGTTACTACCGGTGGCATTAAAAGCTGTGTTCATGTCAGGCAGAGTATTTCACAGGTGACAGCGCCTCCTAGAGCATTACCAACCTCTGTGCTTCACCTTCCCTCTCCAAAATAGGCTACTGGTCTTCCCGCTTCCATCCGCCCTTTGACAGATATTGCTTCTCATTTCCCTTGGGGCAAGTGTCATTGAATCCCTCATTACCAGTGTGCCAGCATGCATTAGACAGAGTGGCTTCTGGTGTGAATCACAGCTGCAATGTGCAGATTGCACTGCGGACCTGTGCTGGGGACAGCAGCCACCAAAGGTGGCTCAGGAGAGGGAGCACCTCTTGTCCATGGGGAGTAGGCTGGCCACTCCTCAAGACTCCCAAACCTCACACTCTGTCTCCTGCTTGCTTGCTTGCTGGCTTGCTTGCTTCCTCGATATTTTCTTCCTCCCTCTCTCCTTCCTCTCTTCATTCCTTCTCCCCTTCCCCACTTCATCCCTTCCTTCCTTGCTTCCTTCCCCACTTCCTTCCTTCTTTCCTTCCTTCCCCCCTCCCTTCCTCCACTTTTCTTCTCTTCCCTCCTCTCCCTGCTGCCTCTCTTTGCCCCTCCTTTCTGTCCCTGTTGAGATCCTTCTGTGACACCTAGTGGTATAGTGTTCCCCAAACACCAGAGCAAAAGGCCGGAAAATTTTATCACTGTAAGGGTTCTCAAGCATGGCAACAGGCTGCCCACGGGTGTGGTTGAGCACCATCCTTGGAGGTGTTTAAAAGAGGTGGAGATGGGCCACTGTGGGACATGGCTTAGTGGTGGACATGGCAGTGTTTGGTTTACAGTTGCACTCAATAGCTTTAAAAGTCTTTCCCAACCTAAATGAGTTTATCGTGCTGTGATTCTAAGCTGTCTACAACCTGGATTTCCAGATTTGTGAAGCATCACGTAGGAAAGGGAAATGCACAGCTGCAAAGGAGTAGGCTCATCTTACAGAGATCTCAGCCAGACAGAGACAAGTCGTTGAACCAAGCATGGCAGGGCTCTGTAAATGATGTCCCCAGTGGAAAAGCAAATCTCCCTAGAGAAACGCATCCCGTCCTGCTTATAAACAAGAGGTGGCTGGGCACGGCAAGCCAGGCTCCGCCAGTCCTGTTGCCAGTGGCACAAGAGATCTTCATCTCCAAAGATGCTCACGTAAGTCTCTGTTCCAAGCAGAGACATGACTCAGGGGGTCTGTGGTGTGTTAAGTTTTTCCTCCCCGAAGGAGCCAGAACCCTTCCAGGGATGCTTAAGAGATCCTGCCCTTCAGAATGGCAACAATGTGGGCACAGGGATGGGCCAGGTGGCAGCTTGGGTGCCGTCTCGGGCACTGAAGAGGTTCAGTGGTGGGATGGCTGGTGCCATCCCCAGCTAAGAAGGGAGCTGAGGGGCAGAGGCCGTGGGTGGCCTCCTGCTCGAAGACTGGGCAGGACTTTTCCAAAGGCGAGAGCAACTCCTGGATCCCGTGCTGCCCTGGCTGCGCCAGGAGCTGGCAGCAGTGTTTGGGGCCCAGTGGTGGCTGGCAAAGAGTGCAGAGAGCACCATCCTGCACTGCCTCTGCGCCTGTGGTCCATGCAGGGAGCTCGTGGTATAGATACTGCAGGACTACCTGAGGGAACACCACAGCACGGCTGGTCCAGGGCATCATCAATATCATTGCGGAGCAGTGCAGCGAGCAGGCCCAGAGGCTACTGCAGTCGCTTGCTGTGGGGGATGAGGACAACAGCCCTGTGGCCAGCTCCAGCTCCTCCAGGTCCAGCCCCTCAAGATCCAGCTCCTCCAGCTCCAGCTCCTTCCACTCCATCCCCTCAAGCTCCAGCTCCTCCAGCTCCAGCCTCTGAAGCTGCAGCTCCTCCAGCTCCAGCCACACCACATCCCACGAGGGGACTCCCAACTCCAGCCTGGCCTCCTCCAGCAGCCCTGCAGGCTCCCACGGCGAGGAGGAAGCCGACACATCCGACGTCGCCCTCCGCAAGGGTCCTGGATGTCCCCCATCTGCACCCGACCCTGCAGAGCAGGAGCAGCCCCAGGAGGAGCCGGGGCACGCACAGGTGGTGGCTGGTCCCTCTGCCCAGGGCAGCCGCCACAGCCCCTCTTCTCCCGTCCGGGACATGGAACGCTTGCCCAGGGGAACCCGTCGCCCCAGAAAGAGGAGGGCTGCTGGCACCCAGGACTCTCCCCAGCCCTGCAAGATGCAGCTCCGCCCGCGGCGCTAGACAGGCTCCGGCCCCTCCTGGGTCAAGGAGTTGGAAATAAATTCCTGTTTCCCTGGCACAGCCTCTGGGCGCTGCTTTCTGCCTCTTCTCCTGGTGACTTTTCCCTTTCACCCCACACCCCACTGTGGGCATTCCCCCTGGTCTCAGCTGGCAGCCCCTGGTTCCCCTGCACAGCCCTAGTGCTGCGGGGGCCATTCCAAGCTCTGTCTCAGCAGAAGGAGCATATATGGAGCCCTGGACACTGCTCTGGAGTGTGTGCATGGGGACAGCAAGTAGGGGTCCCCCCACTCTGGATGTGCAGAAGAGGTCTTCCAGGGGCTTTCTCCCGGAGCCGGGCACAATGGTCTGCACACCTACGGCCAGAGGACTCTCAGCACTTGAAGGAGGCGTGCGGAAATGGGGGTCTGACAAAGCTCTCCTCCTGGGAACACCTCACCACCATGAAGCAGTGCTAAAGTGACACCAAAATTCTTGTGGGGCAAACGATCCTCATGTCTCGTTTTGCAAGCTGAGCTTCCTATCTCCTTTCAGATCCACTCAGTATGATCCTTTGTCAAGATCTCTTCATTTCTGTCACGGGAGTTCATCAGCCCCTTCAGAGCATCTTTGCTTGGTTGAGAGAGAAGTCTGGCTTACAGCCCATCGTTGTGCTGCAGTCCTTAGGAAATCACTTGCTTCAGGCCTTACCCTCCTACTGCCGGAAGACTACGAATGAATGACTGAAGCTTTGCCAGCTCTGAAGGTAGCCTGAGGAGAAGTTAGGGGCAAGATAGATCTGGTACCAGGTGGGTGAGGAAAAGGTCCCTAAAAGATCTGAAAAGAGCTCGGTTGACAAGCAGGGAGGGGAAGGTGCAGAGAAAGGAAGACAGAGAAACATCAAAGGCAGGAGAAGACTAGATACAGAGGCTGCAATTACCGTAAAGGAGAGTAAATGGCTAAAATAGTGAAGAAATAAATTCAGCGTAATATGAAAAAAAACCCCAACAATAAACTGAGTGTTGAGTTCTCTTTGTGCCGATAAAAGGAGCTGGCATGAGCTACCATCTTGACACCTCCCACACTTGCCTCTGCACCCCACAGCATGTGACAAAGCAGGAACTTCTCCACGGTGGGTGGATATTTGTCCTGCTGCAGGTGTCTATGCCTGTGCCAGCAGGGTCATGTGTATGTGTGCAGAGCTTAGCTGCAGGCATCTTCGGAAGCAGTGAAGAAGCCAGGTGCGGGAAGGAGTGACCTGCCGAGGAACAGGCTGAATAATCTCATGAGTTCCCCTGTTTCTGATGCTTCTCATGTTCAACAGCTGCTGACAGCAACAGTTCTTCAGTGCTTGCACCTGGCACGCTAGTGCATCGGAGGAGCAAGTGTCACAGCCGTTCTCCCTGCCACAGGTCGCCTGCGGGTTTGTGACTGTGTAATTGCGGAAAACGTCCACCAGGGGGTGCAGAGAGAGCGTCTTTCTGCTACCGGCTGCAGCAGCTGCCGCGTTACCTGGCACCAGGAACCACAGCGGCGTCCTGCTTTGGAGAGGTCCCGTTTCCTCTCTCCCAGAAAAGAGGGTTTCGAACACGGTTTTCTAGCACAGATTCCTTCCTCCTTTGGCTCTGTCGGCATTCAGAGGAGACCAGCTACTTTCACAGGCGGTGTGAGAGCACAGACATATGTACAGAATGTGCCCGTTAACGGATCTTTTATCACCACGGTGCTGAGAAACCATTCCTGAGGTGAAACAGTGTTTACCACTCCAAAAATGCTTTGCCAGCTTTCTGCCTGTGTCTCTGGTTTAGGAGAGATGCGACCTCAAGTCGAGAGGAAGGGACAGGTTCTGACAGAGGAAAGACTTTCTCAATGTCGTCTTCTATTTACACACGAACCCATTCCTACTCTCCCTCTGTGCCCTAAACTGCATGGGAAACAACTTCTTGCTGTATTTTCAGGAATGCAGAAACAATAGGAACAATTGGTTTCAGCGTAGGCAAGACCTGAGAATCAGAGCTGCTTCCACAGAGCTGCTTCTCAGTTCTGCTTTGCCAGCTAAGGAACGCGTAGATGCTCCGGCTTCAGCGTTCCTGTTTTGCAGCCAGAAAATACAGACCAAGCAAGCAGTCTCAAAACGATCTGCTCCAGACGACGCTTCTTCACTTTCTCTTATCTTGGCCACAGCAGCCTCTCCTCTCTAGAGCAGCAGTCACACCAAGGGCACAAACTCAGGGAGCACTGGCATCACCAGGCGGCAGCATAAATCAACCCCTGTTTCCCGCCTGCAGGGCGTCACTGTTTCCATGCTCTTAATTCCTTCCCAAGACCCCTCCAGCTCACAGCAGGTGTCTTTACCAAACCATTGATGCCTCAGTCACCATCACCTTCACAGTGGAAAAACCAAGAACAGGAACCCCTGTGCTCCATCCCACAGCTCTGATTTCCTAAACAAACATAAAAGCTGGCTGAAAAAACTGTGAGTGAAGACCTTTCCAAGTTAAAATGTGAACTTACGCGTTTCATAAGCGCTGTATTTCAGGTAAGAAGGGAGTGGGAGAAGCAGAAAAGTTCTAGCAATGACAAAATATTCCAAAGAACATTGAGCTGTGAATACTATTTAATTGTACAAAGTTACTTTTTTTCATTACAAAATGCCTCATCCATCTGAAATGGATCTTTTTATAACATAGGCCTTACAAACAGTGTGGATGCTAGGGTGGTACATTCCAGATAGGCCCACAGGAACACTTCAGAAGATCAAGATCTCAGGAAATGGTTCCTGCACATCCATGCTTTTCTCTTGATTACACAGCAGAGGAAAGCATGAGGCCCGTGACGTCATGAACACGCCCCTCCCTCATCTGTGAGAAACCACAGTGCAAACAGAAAAGAGATCAGTCTATTAAGGACAGAACATTTTTCCAACGTGCCACATGGAGCCCATGAAAATGTGAGGCAAAATCTAGTGTTTGAGGCAGAACAGATGTGTCATCAATGTATGGCAAATTTGAATCACTGCCAGTTAGCCAGGTTTTTGCATTTGGGGTTTTTTTGTTCCTGTAGTGCTATGTCTTAGGTGATAATTTAATTGCATGACTGACCTGATGCTGAGTTTTAGTGGTCTGCAATCATTTCTTCCTTTACTCCAACGCTGTTAGGATTTCCTCCTGTCTCACTGCTGAGGAAACCGACAACTACAAATCTGTGTGAATTCATCTGTACAAAGACACTGAATGGAGTCTTTTATACATAGGAACCTAGCAGACAACCTCAGCTATCGGCAGGTAATGCCAACATGATGCAACAGGAGTAATCTTTGGGCAGTTCTCCATTCCTCATACTGGAAGAAAAGTTTATGCTTGGAGTATTGTCACTGCAAAACTGGTATCAAGGCTTAGGAAACTAATTTCTTGTATCAAAATGGAAGCTTCATATTCTTAGTGTGATATATTAGTCATGACATCAGTTGAGACACATACAGTGAGGTAACGCTGATTTCAAACAACAAGGTTGAAACTAGGAGGACCAGTCAGGAAAAACGGAACTAACACGATGGAAGTAGGACAAAAAAGAGCTGTGCTGACCTGAACAATTTTTTGTGTCCAAAACTATTTCCAGACAAAATCACCATTAGAAGTAAAATCATGAAGAAATACTTGTAAGCTGAAAATAATGGTGAAGTAGACTCACCCCAGCATGAACAGGCAAACTACTTCTGAACGTTTCACTTTATGTTAGCCATTATACATTCTTCTTATAGATCTGTGGATAACTGGCTAGCTGAAAAAGGTCTCATAGACGTAGTCCAGCTGGCTGGACAAAAATGCACATCGCTCTCAGCTTATCTGAAGTAAAGCAAAAATACACTGTCTTTGGCTGTTCTTGTTACACAATAACAGGAAGATTTTGGTGGGAGAAGAATGTTGCAGGTGGGAACAGGTAACTACAGAAGAGAAACCAGGGGCGGGCTTGGTATTTAGGCAACTAACCAATAATGAGCCTAACTTTTGTAATATGTATGAGCTAATTATTACAAGGCATAAAAGGTGACTGTAAGGGACAATAAACAAAGTCTGCTGATCACTCATATTGAGTGACTGTGTCTTCCCTCTGTCGCGACATAGATGCATTTCAAGGTACGTATAAAAACATTTTTAAGGGAAAAAAGTATTCCACTTGAGAATGTCTGAGAAAGACCCTTCAGCAATTTGGAATTGCTGATTTGACATCCAAATGCTGATAGTAATCAAATTTCTGGTTACTATTAGTAGAAAGAAGGGGTTTTAAAGGACTCTTTCCTATGAAATTTTTTGTTTCAATGAGTCAGGTATGACCATGGAATGACTAAAATCAATGACCAGAACCCATCCTCAAAGTCCTGATTTTTCACATGAATTTATCTCTCATTAATCTGCAGTGATACAAAGTGCAATAATGCAATCCCCTGTTATCTGCACTGGTAAGCCTTTATTAGCGTTATCTTTTAGGGCTCTGCTACAGGTTCCACTGGCAGACCAGTATATTGGACTGAAATTTGTGTGGGTCTCATGAACACAGAGTTCAGCCCAAAGACTTTAGTCTGAGTTCCAGCCAGAATAAATTACTTTGGAGCAACTCTGAGTTCAGGATACCTGGGGCCACGCGGCTCCCCGACCTGCATGCTCTGTGGGGACAGTCCGTGTGACACAGCACGTGACGGTGCCCTGCCCTGGAGCCCAGTGCTGGCAGGGGACCAGCATCGCCCCGCAGGTTGTGCAGGGGCTGGACACCAGCAGCATGGGGGATAAAAGGGATATTCTGCTCTGCACCCACAGCGGGGAAGACCCACAGCAGGGAGTGTCCCTGTGGACCCTGAATAACGCCCACAAAGAAAAACACCTTTCTCATGATAAATCAAGATTGTTCTTGTCGCATACACACTGTAGCAACTACAGCCCTTGGTAAAGCAATGCAAGTGGTAGAGGGGCAGCACTGAGCAGAGCCCATGGGACTTGCCAGGGTGTTGACCGTGTCAGGAATTCTCTACACAGAAGCAAAACCAGGAGTCCCAGGGCTGCCCTAGCCCTGTCCTGCTGTTACACCAGTCAGAAATTATCTGTCTCTCTCACTCCTCGCTACACACGGGATGTGTTTCCTAAGGGTACCAAGCCTGCCTTCCTGCACCGGAGTGCTCAGCAAACACCCGTTTCATCTCGGTGCATTTCTTGACCACAGCCTGATGTTCTTAAATTCGCTTTGAAGTTAAACAGTTGCTTCCCTGACATCAACTGTTCCACAACAGACAGAATTAGTCAAATTAATTAGTCAAATTAGCAACAGGCAAAATCATCGCACTAAGATGCAGAAGCCATTTATGGACCAGATCCCAAGCTCAATGAACTTAACAAATGCTTTAGCATTTACTTCCGTGCCTCAATCCATCCCTGCGTTCTGTTTAGGACCAGTTTCCTCTCTGGGCTTTGGCACCGCCTTGCTGCCTCAACAGCTGGGCAGAAAGGAGGGTCCCAGCCTCAGAGGGATCATGCTGAGCCTTTCCAGGGGAGCTGCAAGAAGTATTCCTCTGTGCCCACGGATGAACCTGTGGGAGAAGATGCATTTGAGAAGGAGATCAGGGCTGAGAAAGGGAGGCGGTGGCTGCTGGTGGCCAAGGGTGGCTCGCCCGCCAAATTCTGCTCATCTTATTGGGGTGAGGGGACCGGGGAAGCGCCTTCTTCTGCCATGCAGGTGCTCCCTCTGCCACAGCACCACTCACTGGGGCACGGTTGGGTCTGAACACCCTTGGGTGTTGTGCAGATTCATGCGACTGCATCAGGAATCCTGCCCCCTTCCAACAGCCCCGGGTGTGGGACAGCAGTAATTGGATTGTTGCTTGAGAAACTGTGCATTTATGAGGCTGTTGCTGGAGCGCCCCCCAGGTACAGTTCAGTCTCTTTGAGCTTCAGAGGGACTTGAGCTTTCAAGCTTTGCCCCCAAGTGCGTCACTAAGCTCCTAGGGCAATAAAAGGACATACGCTCCAGCTTTCAAATCCACATGCTCAGTATGGCTGAAACCAGCAAGTATTGCCTTCCAATAGCTGCACCTCCACCTAAATTTACAGCTGGAAAGGTGGCTTGGCTGTGGCTTCGCTTTGTTAGAGGTAAACCAAAGAGCCGCTGTCGGCACGCTCCAAGGATTGCCTTGTAACAGCAGCACATGTGGAAGGAAGTTGCCAGTCACGGGAAGCAGGATCACAACCATAAGCAGCAAAAGTTAGCTGCAGCTTGGGAGAAAAGGAGGGGATCAGCACAGTTACTCTAAACTAATGACTTTCATCCACCATCTGCTTTCTCCCCTCTTCCAAACCATTCATCTGTGTGCCCTTTTCCAGTTCTTTTCTCACTTTCCCTTCCATCTGTCTTCCTGGATCCAGTCAGTTTATTATGGAGATAATTGTTACCGTCAATAAAGCAGCGATTCAGCGCATACTTATCCTTTGTGTTACTTTGCACATACTGCAAAAGACTGAAGCAGAAAGTCAAGGAACGAGCTAAGGTGTTCAGGACAGCAGAGTGCAGGCAGGGGCTAACATGCGTGACACCGGCTCCTGGAGGCAATGCCTCCGAAAGGCCACGGTCTGTCAGCAGCCTGGGGTCCGGAAAGCCCCTGTTGAGAAGTTCCTTCTGCTCCGGCTGCTGTGGCTGCCAAAAGTCCTGCCACCCTTCTTCCCGGGGCTTTCAGCAGCGAAAAACGGGTAGCAGACACTACCTGTCCTCTTACAAGCCAGGCTCAGATGTTTTGTCAGATGCGCAGGGTGGCCTCTCAAATGGATCTTGGCTTCAACAGATGTAAAGAAATGCCTAATGCAATTTCTGAAGCAAAGTCACCCTTCTCTAGGTGACTCAATACTCTAGAAAATCAAGTGCCTATTTTCTGCCAGAGTCAAGTGGGTTCACGTAGGAACTGCCCCAAACTTGCATTGCCCAGGCCAGTCCGGCTTCTGCTGTAGCAGGTGGTGTGTGCGAATCACAGGACGAAATTCAGCCCCTGCCAGAAATTTCTTACGGTGTCAAAGATCAGTCTTAGCAGAATAACGATGAGACTGAGGATGATGAGGTGCAGGTGCTGAGTGGCACAAACGCACTAGCATGTGTCCCAGATCTATCGGATGAGGCCTCCTGCCCCCTGGTAATAGCCATACACTGCACCGATCGCTACCAGCAGCTCCCTAACACCAAAGGAAACATTTTGCTTCTTTGTGCAGCCGGAGAACGGAGTGCGGCTTCCCCGATGGCATTTATTTCCAGACCAGAGTTCCCCTGACATGAGTGAAAAACTGCTGAGCCAATGGTGGAGCTCTGGGTCCCTAAGCACGGAAAGGTCAGCTCTTTTTGCCAGCTGTTTACACTGACATGTGAGAGAGAAAATCTGCTTTGAGAGAAAACCTTTGCAAACTGCATGCCCCCAGTAGCTTGCTCCTTGTAAATTTACTGCAACTATAAAGCAGACTCACACAGAAGACATGTGAGTTATGGCTTATGGCCAGTTGCACAATGAAGTAGCAACTGGGGGAGCTGTAGATGAACCCAGATTTCTAGTCCGAGTCTGTGAGGAGAGAAAAAAAGATGTTTTGAACAATTCTGATGCCTGGCTGGAACCACAGCAATCACGGAGTGTGGAGGAAAAGATGCCCTGCCCCTGTTTCCTTGTAGAGGACTGAAGCTGGGTTCATTAACATTGATAACATACAGCTGTGGGCTGGCTTCAGGGGCGGTGGGTTGGCTGATGTAGGTAAGGCGCAGCTGTGGCTGGTTCTGGGAAGTGGTTGGGCAGCCAGTGAAGGGAGAGCAGCCGAGGAAGAAGCAAGAGAAGAGAGAGTGTGCCCTGGATGAGGAGAAGGCAGCAGAGGGACTGGCATGAAGAGTGTGTTGGTATGGGATGGTAAAAGACCTTGCTGCAGCTGGCTAGTTTGGAGAGTGCTGTGACATTTCCTATTTGTCCCCCTGCTATTGGCAATTTCTTTAACCTCAGGCAGTGGAAATCAGCATCTCCTCTTGCCTTCAGATGAGCAAGGTCAGCTGAAAACAAATAAGGTGGCTCTGTTAAGCAAGGGGAGGGGAGGGCAGGGCAGAAAAGGCCAGGGGGAAGGCCTGGAAAGTGGGTGTCTGAGGTCTTTTGGAAATTACTGTGCTCATCTTTGCCTGAGGTTGTTCACGGCACCAGGCTGCTCTGCTTTTGTCTGGAAGCAGGTTTCAAATGGAATGACAGGATAACTGCTCTCTGGCAGAGAGGTTATTCTAACATAAGTCCCTGCTGTGAAGTTCAAGGGCATACTAGTGTTTTCTTGTAGGTAGTAAACTTCAGCAATTTGGAGAGTGTTACTGGTGCCAGAGTGAGAAAAATGTGCAAGAGCCTGGCAGTTCAGTACCAGCACAGGTCTGACAGCTGTCTGTGAAAGAAGGTAACGGTGGCTATATTTTCACCGTGGCTGAGAGAAAACAGGACTCACAGAAGAGGAACAGACGTCCCTGGATGTCACCTTCAACAATGTTTGTAAGGCCAAATATCCAATTGTTGCCTATGCCTCTCGACGCATTCTCAAGGAGGATGGCAGCCCCAATCTAGACGAAGCCAACTAAGAGGCTCTGAATCCTTGACCAACAGGCACCGGGGCTGGCACTGCAGACAAAGGACTTTGCTGGCATCGGTAACCCTGCTGGGGTGAATGGGAAGATGGATAGCTGTAGTGCTACCCTGTGACTGCTTGCAAGATGAAGGCCCACCATCTGCACAGAGCAGCTTTAAAACTTCTCATTCTGCTGTGTCCTTGACACCTTTCTATGCCCTTGCTTATTAAGGGTAGCAGGGCCATCTTAACACCCCAATGCGCTCTCACTGAGCATCTATGGCGATGGTTATGAGTCACCGGGCTGACAAAGCGGGCATCTCGCGTTGCACCGTGAATCTCCCTGGTGGCCCTTCTGTCAGCTGAAGAGCATTTCTTGCTGACAGATGGAGCGCAGGTGCTTGAGGTGGGCATTGCCGAACCTGCTTCCTGCTGAAGGCAGCAAAAATTGCAGAGACAATGGCTTCATTGGAGGCAGCACGCACGCCTTGAGCGTACTGGAAGAGAGAAAAATTTCTGTGGTGTATTGGCGTAAACTCCGACCTTCGGCAAGTCTCGATGGAGTGGAGAGAAACAGTCTGATTCATACTGCTTCCCCACTAGTGCTGCACATGTTGCACACACAGAAAATATGTGCAAGCAACGTTTTTTAGCAGAGCGCCATTTCTTCCCAATCTCAAAAAGCCTGCAGGTGATGCTGAGCTACGGATAGGTGTCATAACAGAAAAATAGCACAGGGCCTCAGGACTGACGCCAAAACACAAGTCGCATCACTGTAGAGGGAATTTCTGAAGTCAGGGTCACCTTTCAAACACCTCCATTCACATGTGGACTGAGAAGCATCAGCCTTTCAGAGCAATTTCCATTTGCTGCAGAGCCAGCCTGCAGAACAGCTGAAACATCTGTGTGCTGTGCATTGGTGTTTCCTTCCCCAAATCCACCTCCAAGGGGCTGCTGACAAAGCTGAAACTATGGAACAGCGGAGCGTTACTTTTTATCCCAGGTGCCACTCCCAGATCCCTCTGGGGAGAGCTGCATCATTTTGCTGCATCTGTCTCTAAACTGTCTTTGGGGCAGTGACAACTTTATAGTTTTGTCCAAGCAGCATCCATGCATTGGTAAAAAGAGCTCAGCCAGCAGAGCGCAGGTTTCTTCTTGCGGAAGTCCACGCAACACAAGCAGCTTTACTGCCTGGGGCACCCTGTATTCCCCATGTCCAGCCACTGACTAGAAAGTTTGCCCTCTTCCCGCAGAGCAAAGAGGGAGCAGACCTCCCAGGCTTGCCACGCAGCTGCTCACGCTGGATGCCCCTGTGAAGTCCAGCCAGGTGTGCAGTGCCAAGCTGGCTGCAGCAGTTATGGCAGGACCTGGTAGGAAAGAGCTAAGACTGTGGGGGGTTCCCCTCTTTCTGTGGTCCAAACGAGTTCTCTGGCACCCCCCCAGAGCAGGGAGGTGACAATACCCCTCTGTAACGCGGGATTCGGGTGCGGAGGGAGTTCTCAGGCCGGGCTTTTCCCAGAGTTTTTCCTGAGGCGCAACTTGTCAGGGCATTCTGCTCATGCTTTGGCTTTGTAATCAGTTTATTTACATATGGATACCTATCCTTACCTTGAGGAGCTTCAGGCCCCCTGCTGCAGTTATCGTTGTCCTGACCAATGAAGGAGAACACTGAGCAGCTCCCCAGCGATGGTTCCAAACACGGTGCAGTAGCACCACCTGAGGCATTGCTGCAGACTTTGGTATCAGCGTTCCCACAAGGGCAGAGCAATAAATCACGGTGGGGAGAAGCTCCTGGGGACACACCGCAAGGGATGCCTGTGCTGTCACCAGCACCAGGATAGGTCGCAGGCCAACTGTGCAGAGGTTGCGGGGACCGACGATCTGAGCATCCACCCTGCTTCCCAGGCGGGTTTGTGCAGCCAGCAGTGAGCTGCTGTGGTTGCACGAGTATCAAGGGACCGGCAGGCACAGCTTTGCTGTTGTGGGAAGCAAGGCTGTGCAGCGCGCCAACAGGTGTGGCTGGAGCTGCAGACTGGTGCTTACCCCCTGATAAATCAGTGTCCAGCCACTGCCCACAGGGAGCGTCCACATGGACGTCACTGCTTGGCTGCAGGGGCAGGGCTGCAGAGGTACCTCTGCTTTATGTGCAAATTGTGTCACGAGTTACCACTTCTCCTGGGGAATGGAGCGGCTCCTTTTTACTCTATAGCTATTGACAGACCTCACCTGAGTCTTGTTTGAGTCTCAGTTGCTGCATTTATTTTCAAGAACTTTAACCTTTAATACTCTGCCCGTCACAAAAGATCAGAATCCATCCATTTCATCTCTGCAGTGAATTGAATTATCCCTCGCAACAAGAGAGGAGCCGTAAGCGTTACAATGGATGGTGAGCAAGAACAGCTGCTCCCTTTATCTGAACGGAAAAAGTTTTCACAATACCATTGCAGTCAGCATCCAAAGAAGGTATCCAACGTCAGGCATTCTTTTCAACACCCATTTTTCTTTAAAAAGGGGAAAACCTCCAGTTCCTTGTTTAATATATATATATATATACATATTAAAAAAAAAAAAGGAATAATTTTTGTGCCAGGTGAGAAGTCCCAATTCCAACAGTGTAATTTAAAAAAGGACAGCTCATCTGGCTGTAAAGTTGAGGGCAGCCTCCAATAAATCTCACACACCCCCGCGTTTGGAGCCGACTGGTTACCATGGTTACCGTGACATTGCTAGTCTTATTTATAGCCCTGCGCTATATATATCGCTTTCCAGAAGGCATAAAAGGGAGAGCTGACTGTGAAGGAATCTGGGAACTGCACGTTGCAAAAGAGACGTAGAGGGGAAAAAAGCTAATTAAAGAGGGGCTGCTGAGGTGGCATGTTGGTGTTTGCAGCGCAGGGCCATGACGCCAGGCAGGAGGGATGCAGCTGGCCTCTGGCTCCTTCACCCCGAGCCCACCCGAGGGACACCCGTGGCGAGGGAAAGCTGGGCTTCTGCTTGGCGTCCCTCCAGACCGCTGGGGCAGGATTTCCCAGCGCTGGTCCACAGTTCCTGAGGGACAGAAGGGAGCTCGTGGGTGGCAGTGCAGGTAGGAGAAGGGCTGGGGACAGACAGTGGCAACCCCCAATGTCGGCGCCCTCCAACGCTGCGCCCCAGAGACAGGCAGCTGCAGATGTCTGCGCTGAAAGTGGGACACGTTCCCCACCTCTCCCAAGGGGACCGCCTTGGCTTTCTTCCTCTCTGAAGCAAAGCATAACATGCTTGTGGGGAGTTATACAACTGCATGTGTGTGTGTGTGTATATATATATATATATAAAACTATAAACACGTACACATAATGTGTTATGAAGAACATACGTTTTGTTAGGAGAAATGAAAAAAAATCAGGTCAGTGGCAACATGTACGCAGGGACTGCCTTGTAATACAGGATAAAGACAGAAGCCTGCAGGTCTGTAGAAAAGAGAAAGACACAGAGAGAGAATTGGAGGTAGGTAAAGAGAGAAGAAAGTAGGGAAGGAAGGGAGGAGGGGAGAAAGAAAAGGAGAGAAAAATAAATAAATAAATAAACAAACAAATAAAGACAGGCAGCAGAAGGAAGGCAAGAAGGAAGGAGGGAAGGAAGGAAGGAAGAGAAAAGGAAGTATAGAGGTAGATAGAATGGAGGGAGGGATGGAGGCAAGGGACAGAGGAAGGCGTGACTTTTTAATAAAACACTTCCCCAGTTTTTAATCTAATTCCACTTCCAAGAGCCAGGTTGCTGCGCAGGTCAGTTGTCAGCCCCAAGGGCAGTTTCAGCTGCCCAAGGGCAGGTGAAGAATATAGGTAGAAAGTGTAAAGGTAAACAGTCTTGAAAATGGGAAACAGCAACCCTGACGGCTGAAATGCAAACCAAGAAAAAAACCCAAAAGTTTATTAAAGATAACTGACATGAGAGGCTTAAATGGTGTCTCCCCCAAAGATAATCAGGACTGATAATATGGGTACAATTACAAGCCAAAATTCTGAGGGAAGGTCTGCTCAGAGTCCAGCTGAGCCGAAACCTCTCTGGGAAGCAGCTGAAAATGAGACCAGATTACCTTTCATAAGAGCACACACCACCGTTTCAAGACTGTTGCTTTAATGGTGAGTGTTTTGCTGATTACAGACCTGTGGGAATGAGTGGAAACTGATGCCTATAGAAAAAACGGGTTAAAGTCTGACCTAAACAGGAAAGGTGAGCTATTCTGGGACTCTGCTAATGACATTGAGATGGCCCTCTCACTAACTGTGTGAACCTTAACTGGTGCTGGTCCCGATCCAATGTTCATTTAAAATAGTTTGGAAATACACTATTTAAACTCCTTTTCCAAATTTCAGCTACAAATGTCTTCTGCTTAGCTGCCTGGGGACTGTAAAGACAGGTAACCCAAAGCTTTTAGACCATTTTGATGGGGAAAACCAAGGAAACAGACAAGCAAACCTCCTCGCGAACAGGCATTTAATAAGACAAGCCCTGGTGTGGGACATGGGTGTAGCTGGAAATCCCTCACCACTTCATTTTCTGTCCCCTCTTCCTCCTTGATGACGCCTACAGGCTGAGATTCAATTTGGTCCATTATTGGGAGTACAGGCAGGTTTAGTTTGGGAGTAGGGCAAAAAAACCCCACCCAAAACAACATAAAAAGGGTAAAAGAATGTGAAGAAGGGACAAAACCAGAATCAGGTCCTGTTCTCCTCACTCATTTTAAAGAGTTTTTTCCCAAAACAGAAAATATTTTCCCTCTTAAGTCACATAAACCAGAAACTGAATGTCTCAATAAACTACTGTGAATGCATCGTAACTGAGCTTCAGTATGAATTACAACGTCACGGCTGTGCCTCTGCAGAGACTTTGCCCCTCAGCAGCTAGCTGTGCCAGTCCTGTACAGAAGCACTCACCAAAATATCAATATATTTCTGCTGTGTCTGCAAATTACTAGATGGCCTAATGCAACTGCGTGCTTTTGTACTACTATTTCTCTTTGTATTGATTAAACATAAATTATTGAGGCAAGTAACCGAGGAAATTCCAAGGTAGCAGAGACGGTGATCTCTGTAACTAGAGGCTGCCTGTCACTGTGATACTTCTGACCTGATGATTTGATGTGATGCTTACAATCCAGGGCACTCCTCTAAGAGTCTATTATTTAGGATCTAGCTTGTTTACGTGCCCAGCCAGGCACACTAGAGAGGGAGCGGGAAAATCCATTTGCCGAAACAAGAACAGATAAACCTTGAGCTGGCAGCAACTGGAAGGATGTTTGTATTCAGTTGTAGCTGTAGAGGATCTGTGAAAAATACACAAACCATTTCTGTCTCTAAATACTGGGGCTGAGCTCAGATAATACGTGATGAGGACTACACAAGTTCTCAAATAAACAGATAAAAACTACAGGTGGTTAGATTTCACTGGAAAACATTTTTCTTCTTGTAATTTCATTATCTGAAAACCACTGATAAAAGAACTGCAGTGGAACATGCTGGGGTGCATTAGTTCAGTAACTGTTTCTGTTTCATTAGGACGCTTTAAGCCTTCGACAAATGTCACAGCATTAACATTTTATGCGGAGCCATGACGAAATGGCTGCTGGAAGAATCAACAGCGTTTCTAAAAGTCAGCACTTTTTGCCTGTCTTTGTGAGACTACTGGTCACTCTGCAATATTAAGTGGCGGTGTTGCTGTGAGAATTATGTCCCTGGTGATGCTTCGTTTGCCTATCTGGCCATTGCAGGAATGAAACTGCCGACAGATGTGACAGCAACCTCCATCATTGTGCTTGGTTATGGTTCAAGTGCCCATTTCCATTTGGCAGATATTCCTGCTAAGTCTCCCTCAGGGCAAGTAACCTTTTAATAACAATGTTTTCCCTTTGATTTTGCTACAGAGGCACCTGCTCTAATATATTGTTTGTGCAGTAATATGAACTGATTGGCGATTCCCTCTTGCTTTCCCCCGTGCCTCTCCTCAGTCCCTCTCTGGCAAAGCTGCGAGGACAGCCTCTTCCCACCCACCACTCAGCTCAGGTCTGGCCCCTTTTCCAAACCAGTCTGGACTTACTGGGAGCATGCTTTCACCATCAGCGAACCCCCCCGCCCATACTGCTCGAAAGATGACATTTTCCTCTTCTACCAGTTTGTGCCTCAAATTTTTAGTAGATTTTCATCATTAAACTTTATTTGCAAGGAGGAATGAAAACGGAAAGAGTTGATTCACTCAGTTTGCCAAAAAACGTTGCGCATTTTAAACCTGCAGTAAAAGGCTACCAAGCTGCGTGTATCAATCACGTTATGAGCATAAGTGGCAAACTACAGACACTAAATGGGCAAATTTTACTATGCGCACAACTGCAAGGGATTATGAACATGGAAACAAAGGTTTAATACATTGCAGACAAACTCTTTTCTTATTAAACAAATTTGTTGAAGCCATTTCTCTCCTATACCTGCCATTCTTTATACAAGACAACATATTATGTAGTTGCTATGGATATCTAACCAAAAGTTGAGCAAAAACCTCTAATACACTCCTGTGCAGGTACCTCTTTTTCTGCAACTTCTCCTACACCTTCTGGTCACTTATTTGCCGTGTGTGCTGCCTGTGCTGCCAAATGGCTCACCTTCCCCTGCATGCCTGGCAGTGATGGCTGCATTTGGAAGCAGCAGCTCTACAATTCAGTGCAACAAAATCTGATGATTTTCGATACCATCATTGCTGTTGTCACTGTTCTTCTTCTTCCGTTCCCGATATCCAAGCCAAACTGCCTGGGTTTTTTGAAGACAATTTATGCCAGAGACCGAAAAATTGTCCTGGGCAACAGGAGAACGTGCCTGGGGATCATCTTGCTCAAATGATTTAAACAGAGCAGAACTTGCTCCTGTTGAGTTCCCTGGAGGAACAGGCAGCACGTTGATGAGCTGGCAAACACACCCCTAGCATTGTGGTCGTGAATAAGGCAGAAACCAAAGGAAGCTACACAGTTTTAATTCTGCTGCTGGGGTGACAAAGGCAATTATTGAAACGGGAAGCTATGTTACAGGACATAAATCAAACCACTTCAGCCTAATCCTTTAAACAAGTACAGTCTCAAGGACCGGTCTCATAAGCAGTTCCCATGTTTCTTAGCTGGAGTTGTGGGCCTCTACCCTCAAGGGTACACGTAAAGAGGCTGCTAAGAGGTGCTACCCGGAAGGGTGGCTGGGAGGTTGAAGGTTCTCCTGTGCTCGGAGGGTGCTGCAGCTGGCAAGTGGGAAGTGCCGGTGCTTAGTGACCCCATCTCCCGTCTGCAGGAGCAGGAGAACACATCCCACTGCCTGGGGAGTGATGCCTCAAGCAGCCCTCCTGGCTCCCTTGCGGGGAAATCTCTCTGGTGTGGGTGCAAGTGAGGGCACGGCTGTGCAGACACTCTCTGGCTCTGTGCAAGTCACCCGGCTTCCCCAAGATCATTATTCTGTGCCTGTGAAACGGGGACCAGAGCACTTCCAGGCCCTCACAGGCCACCAAGGAGGTATGTGTGTTCTACTGCATGGGACCTGCGGACACCCAGAATATGTCAAAGCGTCCTAGCAGTGCTGGTAATGTAGAGCTGGGAGCAAATGATGAACCATTAAGTTCAATTGTGTCCGTATTGTCTATTCTTTCTGCATTTTGCTATTCACTGCTCTTTGGACAAACACCTGTCACGCCAGACAGTAGTACCGCTTCTTCTGCTTAAATCAGTTGAGTATTTGCTGCAGGAAAGCTCTTTAAAGAGTCATTCTTTTCAATCAAAATGCCACGGGAAACCTGGGAAAGTGCTTTCAGCAAAAGCTTCCACTGATGGAGCATCCTCCAGTCCTAACAGGTTTGGAAGTCCTTGGTCATCTCTAAGTTAAATTGCTCTCCATTTGTCCATGCTTCTCCCACATCGCCAGAGAAGTAGCTGTTTAAAGCAATAACGGGGCCTGCTTTTTCACCCCTTCACTGCCTAAACTTATCTTTTTAAAGATCTCCCTTCAGCTGATCACTTCTAGTTCAGTTGTTTCAGGACTGCCAATCCCAAGTTATTAAACACTGTGAACTAAATACTCCAAATTATGACTTAAAAAAAAAAAAAAGCTGTCTTGTTCCTGCGTGCCTCCAGGGTTTCAAGCTGGTGGTGTTGATATACTGAGGTCTACCTAGAGTTGTGAATGCTAGAAATCTATCGCGTCTCTGGGGGAAAGCTGAGGGTGTAAAACGGCAGCTGCTGCAATGTTGAGGAAAAAAATATTTAATTATTAATTAGATAGAAGAATTGGAAACATACAAATGTAATAGTGCGCTATTGTTTGAAACGGAAAAGCACAAAACAGTATTTCCATTTGAAAGGGAAAACACAATGTTTGCATCCAGGGTACAGAGTCAGTTCTGTGCACAGAACTCTTCTCTCAGGGAGCTGCCTCCACGTAAGAACATTGTCAGCTTCAAATGAAAACATTTTGTGCATTAACTGTAATTTTTTCCATTACAACTCTTCTAGGACACGTCTGCATCTGAACAGAGCCCACCCCCCCCACCCCCCCCACACACCCACCCCCCCCCCCCCCCCCCCCCCGCACCCCTCACCCACCCCCAGTTTTTTGGAAATCTTGCAAGGCAAAAGTTCTTATTCCTTGCACCACCACCCCCCCCCCCCCACCCCTGCCAAAGATTTTCGTTTGGTTTAAGTGGAAAAGAATTGGAAAAGGAAATGAAGAAATACCACCATGAAAAGCACTGCAAGGCACTGATATGTTATTGTGCCTTGTGAGTGGTCACCCTCCTTTTCCCTACGTTGCTTTCATATTTCTTTGCTGCGTGTTACTGCCTGTGTGCTGCACAGGCCGGCCATGTGGGCCACTTAGCTCTGCTGGCGTTTTACTCCAGGAAAACCATGGCAAAGGCTACGTTTAAGAGATTTAGACTGCAGCTAGTTTCAAACCATAAATCCATCTTTTGAGCAATGAAAGTGCATTTGTGCTTGAGGGAAAAATTCCTGAGGTCTCCCAGAGTAGGGCTGCATCGTGGATACCTGTGCATGCATGAATGAGCACGGTGATAGGGTAAAATGGGATTAAGATTGGATGTTAGTTTTGGAGGGGAAAAGGAGACTTAGCCTGGCCGCAAAAAATCTGCAGACAGACTGTTTCTCTGGAAGACACTCCAAAAACACAGTTTATATTAAAAATAGAAATACTTAGATTTTTACACTGCTCTGCAATAATCTGCACTGGCTCTTGAAGCAGCTACCAGCTTCACTGGTGCCTGTTCCAAAGTGAATGACATTGGATAGTTTGTGGTTGGAATCATGCAGGGCATTGACGGGCTTTTTCGTCAAAGAAGCATTTGTTTACTCTCCAGTTTTTCTACCTTTTTAAAGATCTGGTGAATTTCAAAAAGATCATTCCAGTGGACTGCGATATGTTGTCCTTATCTCTGAATGGAGCTCTGTGACTTCCACCCTTGGGAATCCATTGCTGTATTTTCCTAGTCATTCCTAGGGAGACTTCTAAACAAAAGAGGAGTGAAACTTGTTTTTAATGACTTCTTGAAGAACTTTAGAGAGATGAGATTAAATGTGTCCTCTTTAGCTTCAGTGCACTAATGTGATTTGTGTTAGTTCTGCGCACGGAGCTCTTTTCTCAGAGAGCTGTCTCTACATAAGTGTCTGGTGAGGCTGATGAGAGAAATATTTTGTGCACAAAAGAGAACTCTTTCCAAGTGGCATCATCCCAACTCTGTCTCAGTTTAAGGCCTCCAAACCAGTTAAATCCCGTGTCTGTGGGCTGGGGTATTCAGCTGTGTAACCTGTGGGGAAAGAAACATGGTTATCCAGCCGAGTGACTGTTAAATCATCTAGACTATAAGAGGATTATATATTCACACAAGCTTAAACATAACTGAGTGCCTTAGCATTTACATATACAGCTCCTGACTGAATTTTGCCGGTAGACACTCCAAACACAAACTCAAGAGCCAACTGACTTTCATTTATCCCAAAGTGCATCCTCTGCAAGAACAGGATGTTGAGAAAAGAGGTTTTCTTGCAAAGAGAAAGTTAAACAGTATTCCAGAAAGAGATCAGTAAGCTGTGAAGAGCTATTCACAACTTTCTTGTGCTGAAAGCTCCCCACGGTCAGCTACAGCCTGGACCTGGACTGCCTGCATTCAAGCCATGTGTGCTGCGCAGAGCCTTCAAAAGTTCCTCATGAAAAAGTCTTTGGGCTTTTCTTCAAAGCACAGTATAATATAATGCTGAGGAGCATTCTTTTAAAGATGAGAAGCCAGCAAGCGCGCCTTTGGTATTCCCAGTACTAGATACCCCATGCTGAACATGGCAAGAGCTGTTCAGAGTTACCAGATGGGATTAAAAATGGGAAGCAGCATAGCTCTGTGCTTGGCTTGATCTACCATGCCAAGTATCACCAGGCTTCTCTGGTCAGAGTGCTGCTGGGCGCTGGCGTTTCTGGTGCAACACTGCAGGTATCCTTGTGCCCTGAGCCCCTTGGCAGTGTCATCCCCTACTCATCCTCCCGATCACTGCCTGATGTCAGGCAGCATGGACATTCCCATTTTTGAAGCACTGGAACAGAGACACAGAGCCTTGTCCCACGGAAAGCTCGGGGACCAGATGTAGGTGGTGGAGGTCTTAAGTGGCGTCCTAAGTGGGGTTCTGTGCTTTCATTCAAGCTACATTTGAATCTGAAAGGGCAGCAGTACAAATAGTGGGGTTTTGGGGTTTTGTATTTGTAAAAAAGGGGTACATTTCTCCTCCTAAAAAGGGAAAACTAGAACAAGTTACAGTGTAAGGTTTGTAAAAAAATCCTCATCAGCTGAAAGCTAAAGCCACGTCTAAGGTGGATAATTCTAACGAGGAACTCCATGAAAATTGCCCCAAGGGAAACGAGAAGGAACATTTGTCAAAGGGTGGAAGGAAGCTGAAAGAGCAGTAGCCTGTTTTGGACAGGGAAGGTGAAAAACAGAGGATGGTAATGACCAGGAGGTGCTGTTGGGGCAGTGTTCTCCCACCTGCACTCCATCCTGCCCTTTCTGTCCATAACAATGAACCACCAATGGTGGTGACAATGAATGCAGGTGGTCATGATGGCTGGATTCCACTCAAAGAGGCTTTGGGGGCTTGACTTGAGCAACATGTTTATCACGCAAAACAGATAATGGCTGTGGTCCAACAATCAACCTGACTGAGCGGTGGCCGGGCTTGAGGCAGGGGCCTCACAGACTGCTGTGGCTTCAGTAAAAGCCAGGGAGACCCTGGTAAATGTGTAGCAAATTCCCACCCCGTGTTGAACCGTCAGTCGCCACTGTCCTTCCAGTATTGGCTACCTTTGCTGAGGGCCGGTCGGCACAATGGAGCTGACTTAGTGCCACCTCGCCATGAGTATAAATCTGGCATTTAGACTCCTCTATAGTGAGGATGAGAACTCTAGCTACGGGAGGGGCTGGTGGGCTGGAACTCTCTCCTCCCCAGGCAGAGATGCCTCTTTGGTAAGTATTGAGGCTGCGACTCTGTTGGATGTTACCCGGGCAAGAAGTGTTAACTAGAGAACGGAACTCTTAACTCAAGCTTGACTGTTACAGATCGGAGTATTTATCAACAGCAATTTCCAATCTCTTATATCTCTTGCCTTCAGAAATCACCTAATTATTTTTCAGCTTTGCAAAACAGTATCAGTGAAAGCCTTCAGAGGGCTCTGACAGGCAAACGCTGACTCTGATGAGCAGCTGTATCCTTTAGACCTAAACCACTGACCGAGTCTAAGGCTAGGATGGGATCTAGTCGCACCTAGATTCCAGTATGAGAAGCACTTAGGAGAGCAAGGGGATCCTTTCCGAAGCTCGTGACTTCTCTGCCCAGGCCACATGTCAGACTCATACCCATTATGAGACGGATGTTACCTGTGAAATACTCTGCCTCACATCAAACCGGCCTTTAATGCCACTGACAGAAAGTCAGCATGGCTCCGCAGCTGTCAGTGCCATTGCTCATCTTGAGCTGACCTAAGACGGGCAGCAATAGACAAGGACACCAAATCAGAGCGCTAATGTCACGTGAGGGGCACGAGCCCAATTCAGTGTTGGAGTAGGGGCAAATCCCAGAGGTGCTGGCATGCCCACGGGCAGCCTGGAGAGCTGCACTACGCAGGCTCAGTGGGATTCCGTGTTAGCTGCCTGCCAGTTTGGTAGGAATGGTGCAGTAAGTGTTCAGGGGGCCAAAGGGCACTCTGCGAGGAAGACCCTGGGAGCAGCAACAGCATCACAGCGATAGGGAACAAACCAGCGTGACAGGACCTGTGGGTGGGAAGCAGTGACCGACAGCAAAACCGACTTTTTCCACTGACCTCCTTGATCAGGAGAGAGCGATCAAGAAGTAGTAAGTAGGATCTGCAAAGCTGTGGATTTTGGCCAGGTAGTAATAGGGGGATTGCAACCCCTGGGTCAACGACTTCTCCAGAATGAAGTGTGGAGACGACACCTCTGCGAGCAATAAATGCCTGCTGCCTAAGAGAGCTAGTCCTAGAGCTCGCAGGGGAAGGGGGCCGTACAGCATTTGCTCTGGGGCGGTGCGTCACTCGCATGCCAGCTGAAGAGGTTTTCTTAGCAGGGCTCTTGCCTAACAAGAGCTAGCGTCCGACTGGGTTCAACGGCACAGCAGGGCGGACAGGCCAGATGAATGCCACCTCCAGGTATGCTGGGAGTCCTGCTCAAGAATGGGGGAGAACAGGGGAAGAGGTCCTACTGGGTGCTGTTGGAAGACGTTTAAAGAACTGTGCCATCACCGCGGCCCTGTCTCTGGATCTACTGCCTTTGTCCTTATGGATGATCCGAGCTTCTCAGGCATTGGCTAGGAATATCATGGAGTGGACACAAAGAGGCCTAGGAAATCCTGAAGCGCGTTGAAGATAACTTCTGGGTGCAGGTACTAAGGGAGCCGAGTAGGAAAGGTGCCCTCCTAGAGCTGTTGTTTGCAAGCAGAGAGGGAGTCGTCGGCAAAGTGGTGATTGGTGGCTGCCTTGGTCACAGTGGCCACCAAGGGGTTGAGTTTCACACCGTTGGTGAGCGGCCAAGAACTGCCAGCAGCACTTCGACCCTGGATATGCGGAGAGCAGAGCTGGGGTGCTGAAGGAGCGAGCTAGTAAGGTCCCCTGGGCATCTGCTTTTGAAGCTATGGGCGTCCAGGAGTGCTGGTTGCTCTTTGAGAGCCACCTCTTACGAGCGCAGGAGCAGGCAATTCCAAAGTGTCGGAAGCCAAGCGAGCAGGGCAGAAGGCCAGCCTGTCTGAGCAGAGATCTTCATCTGGGACTGAGGCAGAAAAAGAAACGGTGGGGACACTGGAAGGAAGGACAGGAGACACGAGAGGGCTAGAGAGACGCCGTTTGCCACCGAAGGGAGACAATCCATGCGTCCCAAGCTCAATTAGAGTTGAAGCTGGCCAGCACTGTGAAGGAGAACAAAAAGGCCTTTTTAAAAGATGTGAACAGCAAAAGGAGAATGAGAGATAACATTGGTCTGGTGCTGGATAAGGTCGGTCAGCTCGCTCACAGATTGGGACGCAGACAAGGCCGAGACATGCCCTGCCTCCTTTTGGCACTGCCTTCAACACCGATGGCGGGCCCTGGGAGCCCCGGAGCCCAGTGCTGGGAGACCTCGGCTGGGGCGGTAAAAACCTCCCAGGCGAGCCTGAGCTTGCCTGAGACTGGCTGCTGGTGCTGGATGTGCGTAAAGCTACAGGGCCCGATGGCATTCAGCCCAGGGTACGGAAAGAGCTGGCCGATGTCATCGCAGGACCTCTCTCCAGCACTTCTCAGCAGTCTTGGGAGCCTGGACAGGTCCCAGCCAATGCAGCACTAGCAAGTCGAATGGAGTTGAGTGCACCATTAGCAAGTTTGCCGATGGCCCCAAACTGGGAGGTGCTGTTGACTCTCTCAAGGGTAAGAGGCCTTGCAGAGGAATCTAGATAGACTGGAGCAGTGGGCAATCATCAGTGGCGTGACGGGCAGCCGGAGCGGGGCAACACATCTGGGGAAAGGGCTGTAAGGCACGTCCTGTGTGGAGCATCTGAGGATTCTGGGATTGTCTAGTTTGGAGAGAAAAGGGCTGAGGGGCAACCTCACTGCTCTCTGCAGCTTCCCGAGGAGGGGAAGCAGAGAGGGAGGTGCTGACCTCTTCTCCCTGGCATGCAGCGATAGGCTCTCAGAATCACGGGATCACAGCACGGTCAGTGTTGGAAGGGACCTCTGGAGATCGCCAGTCCAAGCCCCTGCTAAAGCACAGTGCACAGAATCGCGTCCAGGCAGGTTTTGAATGTCTCCAGAGAAGGAGACTCCACCAGCTCTCTGGGCAGCCTGTGCCAGTGCTCTGCCACCCTCAAGGTAAAGATGTTTTTCCTCCTATTCCGATGGAACTCCCTGGGTTTGCGTTTGTGCCCGTTGCCCCTTGCGCTGGGGGGAATGGCACAGAGCTGTGCCAGGGGAGGTCCAGACTTGAGGTTAGGAAGCATTTCTTTGCCGAGAGGGTGGTCAAACACAGGAACAGGCTTCCTAGAGAGCTGCTCGATGCCCCAAGCCTGTCACTGCTCAAGAGGTCTTTGGAGAGTGCCCCGAATAACACGCCTTAAGCTTTGCTCAGCCCTGCAGGGGCAGGCAGTGGGATGAGATGATCATTTTACCTTCCTTCCAAAGGAAGTACTCTGCTCTGCTCTGCTCTGCTCTGCTCTGCTCTGCTCTGCTCTGTCCTGTTCTGTTCTGTTCTGTTCTGTTCTGCTCTGCTCTGTTCCAGCCAAGCCAGCTGCCATTGTCCTTTCTCTCAGAGCTGGTGCGGACAGCATTCAGCCTGGAAGGTGACACTTCCCTACCAAAGGCCTCCTGGTACCGTGACTGTGGGATCTGAGGAGAACGTGAGGGCACGGAATATACACAAGGAGGTGACATTTGAGCACGCGCCTGCTGTCCACATGTGCATCTTCCCAAGTTTGTGCTCCTTACCTCTTCTCCTCTGGTGGTATCTCTACATTTCTTCTCTCACTGCCCTGCCCTTGGTCCCTGCCTCCTTGACAGCTCTCCCAGTAGCGAGCTTACCCCGGCCGACACCAGACAGTGCAGAGAACCCAGAGCAGAGCAGAAGTGTCGGTAGCGGGCAGAGGGAGGGACTGGGTGCAGGCTGAGGGCATTGGACGTGCGATGAAAGCAGCTTCCCCTCCTGCCCGCTCTGCCCTCGGCATCTGCTGTGCTGCAGCTGCAGCAGGATTGCCTGCAGGAGGAGGTGCTGCCCACGTGGCCCTGGGGCTCCGGGGACCTATGGCCGTTCCCCCCCCCACCCCCCCAGGCAGGTGCCACCCACGGTGGGGCACAGGAATCAGGGACGGGCACCAGAAGAGAGAGAAAGAAGCACACAGAGCCTGTGTCAGGGAAACAGGAATTGATTTCCTTGCCCTTGAACATGGAGGTGCTGGAGCCGTGCTGGCGGGTCACCTCTTGCAGGGCTGGGGAGAGTCCTGGGGGTCAGTGGCCCTCCTCTTTGGGGGGCGCCGGGGTCCCCTGGGCAAATGGTCCTGCCTGTCCCAGACAGGATCCGAGGGGCTGCGGCGGCTGCCCTGGGCAGAGGGACCAGCCACCACCGGTGCCTGCCGCGGCTCCTCCTGGGGCTGCTCCTGCTCTGCAGGGACGGGCGCAGGTGAGCGGTGGCCGAGACCCCTGTGGAGGGCGGACTCTGACGTGCCGGCTTCCTCCTGGCTGGGGGAGCCTGCAGGGCTGCTGGAGGAGGCCAGGCTGGAACTTGGAGTCCCCTCGTGGGAGGCGGTGTGGCTGGAGCTGGAGCTGCAGGTCCTGTAGCTGGGTGGGCTGGAGCTGGTGGGGCTGGAGATTGGCACAGTGCCACCATCCTCATCCGCCTCAGCATGGGAGCACAGCAGCCTCTGGGCCTGCTCGCTGCACCTCTCCACAATGATATGGATGATGCCGTGGACCAGCTGCGCTGCATGTCCCTGAAGGCAGTCCTGCAGTCTGTGGACCACGAGCTCCCGATCCAGACCACAGGCGCAGAGGCAGTGCAGGATGTTTCCCTCTGCTCTCTTTGCCAGCCACCACTGGGCCCCAAATATTGCTGCCAGCTCGTGGCGCAGCCAGGGCAGCACGGGATCCAGGAGGTGCTCTTCCCTTTGGAAAAGTTCCGCCCAGACCTGGGGCAGGAGGCCACCCACAGCCTCTGTCCCCGCAGCTCCTCGCTCAGCTGGGGACGGCATCCCCTGCGGAGAAGATGGAGGGGACGCCACAGGGCGAGGGGGGCTGTTTTCGGCCAGGCGTTCAGGAAGTCCACCTGCCTGGCTGCCGGCACCTCGTGACTTGCGCTGGGTTGGGATGTTACACCGTAGGTAGTCGTTTTCTGCCCGCACAGAAAACTTGATAGTCTCCATTGGTCTTCTGCAAAGGGGGCACGACCTCTTCCTCTTTCTCCAGCGCACGATGCATCCCAGGCAGAACTGGTGGTTACAGGGCATCGCGTAAGCGACCTCCTTGTCAGCCTCCTGGCAGATGGGGCAGCTCCACTCTGACTCGTTGGCCATGTCTGCTTGTTGCAGCAGGCTGGGGAGAGCCGGGGGTGAGGAGCTGCTCCCCCTCACTGGTGTCACACGCTGCAAAATGGAGAGTCCACGCTCAGCCGCTGCCTCGGGGAAGGGAGGGGAGGAAGAAATGGCCAGGCCCATCAAGAGGACAGCCTCCTGGCTCCCCAACTCCCCAAGTCCTGTCACCTGCCCCACGGCCACCCCGGGGGACGGTTCCCCGCACGGCTCACCTGCACTGCTGCAAGCACAGCCCGCGGTGCCCGGCTGCCTGATCCAGGCAGGGCCGGGGAAACACAGGCGATGGCTCTGGGATGGACACCGAGAGCTGCCGGCGGCAACCCCCGAAGCACCACCCAGCACCAGGAGAAGCCTCAGGCCTCGCAGGCACGCTCGGCAGGAGGCCAGGCACGAGCCAGACTGGCCCAGGCTCTGCTGGCGCCCGAAGATAAGCGGTGAGGGACGTGAGGTCACAAGGCCATCACTCGCTGATGCCACCATTTGTTGCTAGGTGATGTCAGCTTCCACCACGCGGTGATGTCACAGTGGGCCTTCTCACAGAGAGAAAAGCAAATACCATTTCTTGTTTTCATCTTCTGTGTTCCTGTGTTGCTCCAGCTTGGACCCCTGCAACCCGTGCCCATGGCTTTGTGTCATGTCCCCGCTCCTGACGCCCCGCACAGGTCTCCTGCCAGGGGGAGCGTGGTGGGACCAGTCAGCGTGGCCTGCCCACAGCTGGGTGACGCCTCCCGCAGCTGGCTGCCTTTCCCTGTGCAGTGCCAGGATCTGCAGGGAGGAGCTGGGCGCTCGGTGGGCAGCCCCGGGCCAAAGTCTCCCAGCCTGCTGGGTTGTGCCCCCACCCACAGGGAGAAGCCTAAAGGGGCACTTTGCTCCAGCCCCATCCACTCCCGCTGGCACTCGCCCACAGTGCCGGGTCCCTCTCTGCTTCCCACGTTTGCCACGCTTCTGGTCGCCGGTGCTCCTGGCCAGCTGTGGCGTTGGTGGTCCCCAAAAGCACCAGCAAGGAGCCCGATCCGCTCTGCGCTGGCAGGAGTTGTAGCGGCTGCCCCGACAGAGTACGGTAGAAGGGGCGCAGGGCGCCCTGCTGGCACCGCCGGGGAGCAGGGACGGATCCCCGTGTGGGCCGTGCTGTCCCGCTATCCGCTCTTGCCTCTGGCTTTCAGGGTCACCTCTAGTCCTTGGTCCAAGCACTTCTTTTTCATCCCGGAAGAGCGTTGCCCGTTGGGTTTATGTTTGACTCTGTGAGAGTGAAGGGTGCGGTGTAAGTCGGCCACATGGCTCTGCCCATGACAATCTCCTGAGGTGGCAGCCCGCCTCTTCTCCTCGCAATGCTTCTCGTCTACACCAACGGCAGAGGCAAACGCACGCAGACGTTCCAGGCCGATCCGGTCTCCTCTGCACAAAGTTTTTTGCCAGTTTGGTTTTAAAGTCAGAGTGTCTCCTCTCCCCCGCTGTAGGACTGGGGGTGATGGGCACACAGACACTTTGGTTCTCTTTGCCGGGCTGCACAATTTGCCGGCACTGCTTGCCCAGTGAAGTGGCTGCCCTTGTTGCTGCCTAGGGTAGGGGAAGGCCAAAGCCAGGAAGCAGCTCTCTCTGCAATTGTTCTTGCCACGGTTGTTCCATCTGCATGTTTGGAGGGACGGGCCTCCAACCTGAGAACCTGCCCGAAATGACGAGGACATACGCACCATGACAACATGGAGGCATCTGAATCAAGGACATCTGCAGGTTTAAAATAGATCATGAAGTAAATCTGTCATAGTGCAGTGCTCAGTGACATTACAGGCCACCGCACGATGATGTTAGAGCAGGCCACTGCTTCACTGAGTATATAGAGAACGCTGTTCCGAAGAAACTTCTGGAAGGAACCTAAGCTTTCAGAAAGAAAATGTTTCCTTATTTTTTGGCTTTCTGAGAGAGATGAACCATTGCATAGTCGGTGAGGGCTGTACTCTGGGGAATGACCCCCCGGCACACATCAGTCTTGTGACAGTCTGAACCTACGTGTTCTCAACAAAACTAGCAAGTCTTCAATTTTTTCTGGGCTTGGAGAGTGTAGTGTTGGGTGCTGTTTGTAGAAGTTAGTATTTTTGATGTATGACAATGTCAGAGAGACGCGCAGAAGAAGGATTCTATGAAGAAAGAGACTGAAATAAGCCAATAAAATGAAAATAAAGGGAGAGAGATTAAACCTTAGTAGCAGTATTTTCTTATAGAGATTTTTCTAGCAATATTTTAAAATCTATCCCTTTGGTCATTTGAGTTCTAAGTTTTTATGTTTCAAGCCTATAAAATCATCATGTTACAATGAACCTCAAGCTCAAATTCTTCCCTGCCTATCCTTTTCTTCAGTGAACTTTCAGCCATCTTCTTTTTCCCCTGTTAAGAGAAGGAACCGTACATATAAAAGTCCACTGTCGCAGGGCATAAACCAGACCCACCTCTTGGCTGTTTCAAAAGCACAGGAACAGATTGTTTGTTTTTTTTTCTCGGTCTATGAATTATACAACATTTTTGGGTGCTGAGAAGTGAGAAAAGTAATCAAATATTCAGCAGCATCTATTTGCTATTTATTGGATATAATAAATATATCATATTTCCCAGAAAATACATAAGGCAAAATCAAAAGTTGGGTTTCTTTTCCCCTGGGTCCATAATCTCAGGCACAGCACCCTGTGGGGAGGACCAAGCTCATACTTCTGTGGCTCCCATCTCATCTGCTCCACCAAACTGTCATTCCTAAGCAAAGCTTAGCTGCTGAAGGGTTTGTACGGATTCCTTGGCACGTATCCTGGTTCTAAAGTAGCTTTCTGCTCCCACTGCTGGAGAGGCTGACATGAGCTCCTGAAAAGAATAAACATTTTTATTTTAAGATGCTAAAATAACAATTCTAGATCTGCAGGAAAAACGTGAGCAGTGGGATTGTTGTTTCCCAGGCATTTCTTAACTCTCCAAGTATTTTTCTCACCGAATACTTTTCTGTGATAACTTCTTGCTTCAGTTGGCTGTGCCCTGCTACCTGCCCCCATGGCAGGTGGAGTGTGAAGGGGCAGTGCAGATGGTTGCCTCTCCTGGCATTTCCTTATCTGATGGGAGGGTGGAGGATAACTTGTAAGGCACTCAGCTCTCTTTGTACCTTTGATCAAAGAGCTGTGTTGGCACCCTGCCCACCTGGTTTGGAAGAGCACAGCAGCATTTCACACCAGCTGATAGATACTCCCCAGGCTTGGGGTGAGCCAGGCGCTTAACCACATCTGACCTGACGTTAAGGGGTGGCTTTACTGCCTTCAGGGTTTCCTACTACTGACGCACACTTCAGTATGGGGCTGCACTGTGCCCTTGCACAAGCTACTGGCTCCCAGGTTAGCCAGCTATCTCTAACTTCATTGTCATGACTGGCAGTAGACACCTGTGATTCCCCTGGGGGTGCAGGCTGCCTTTGGTACTGACAAGCTGTCCAGGCTGTAAATTCCCCTTCGTATTGCTCTGTTTTCTACTGACCTCCATTTCTTTTGAATGCAAAGTTACTCATGCATAATGGAGATAATGGAGGGGTGAAATTTTTGGTTTCTTCTCTTATTTCCATTTTTCATGGACCCTACCTCTGTACAGAGGTTAAAAAACTCACCCTAGCAGCAGCATGGATTTGTTCTGAACATGCCATCTGGGCTTTCACAAGGAACTGATCCTGTGCAGGACTGTGGATCCAGCTAACTTTCTCCGGTTGAGTTGGCTGTAGAGGGGGCAGGGGGCTTTCCACCACCTTTTGACGCCCGCAACTCCATGCCCAGCTCTTCTCTCAAGGTGACACCCTGCCTTCTCACCAGCTTTCCCACCAGCAGGGGCAGAACTTTGATCCAAGGAGCAAGAAAAGGCAATACTGACATGCAGAAACCATCATACTACTGAAAACCAGGACTCTGATGACCTGCAAAAGCCACTTTCCTGATGAAAAGCTTGCTCAGCCGTGAGGTTTCAAGCCACCATGTAACCTTGGCTCCTCCAGAGTCATATGTGCCAAGGCCTTGGCAGAGGTGGGCTTTTCATTTGGCAGAGCTGAACCACAGCTTGTGCAGAAACCATTGGGGACTGTCCGCTGACACTGGGGTTGTAGTGCCAAGGTCCACTGCTGGCCACACAGGGGCTTTGCTCCTGTAGGTGTTGACACGTGAAACTAATGGCACAGCACCCTTTCTTCCCCGTGGTCACCTTGTGATGTGGATTGCTTAGAGCAAGGTCCTATTTACACCAGTAGTCCTAGACTTCATGGAGGCAAGCGTGGGACAAATATCCTCCACTGCATTAATAGGGAGTGCAAACCAAAGCATCCTTCTCATTTGATCTCAGCAAGGATGGGAAAGTGCTGGGCACTGAGGAAACACTTGCAAGAGAATAAGGGTTTTCACCAAAATGGCTTTTTAGCAGAGGGATTTATTTTCACTGAAACTGTTGACATAGGAAAAGGGAATTACTTTGCGCATGAAATACGTCTCTTTGAATATGTTACCAAAAGCATTAACCGTGTTTTCTAAAGTGTGATTCTGATCAAAACCAGACCATACCATGCAAAAAAGCTCAGGCAGCTACAGAGAGGCAAATCAGAGCAGTTCCCATTATACTCACTCCTGCACACAAGACTGCAGATCTCTGCGTCTCACAGGCAGCCACAACAAGTTCTCCCTCTCCAATAGCAGGATCAAGGGAGGCAAAGGAGGAAAGAAAAGAAGGAAGGTGAAGAAAAAACCACACACATCACAAATGTCACTCCGTAAAATGCCTAAATATCATTCTTACTCAGTGTACCTGTAAGTGGGAATGACAGAGTTCACACTACTCAAAATCAAGCTCTGTTGACCCAATGGGACTAATAGTGCTCCAAAAAAAAAAAAGAGTTGTGGTCCTCAGCAGGAAAAGTGAATGGCTGTTTAAGACATCTGTGAAAAATGAGTGAAGCCGCTGGGATCATATGTATTGTCAGCATAGCAAGACATGGAAATAGTATGTTTGCAGAAGTATAATTGGCCATCAGAGGTATTAATGCTGCTGCTGCCACTGCCAGAGAGCAGGACTGGTATATACTTTTTGCTAGAATACTTTCAAAAAACACCCCAGATGCATTCCAATTGTGATTTTATTTTAGGAAAGCATGTAAATATTTATTTTGCCTTTTTTTGTATGACAGCTTACAAAGAAATGGAAGGGGTTTTTAAGCTTCAAAATGAGTCCTTGAATCAATTTTGTTACACGTCTGAGAAAATTTCTTTTTTTTACGTTCTTTCTATTTTGTTGTCTTCCATTTTCTTGCTTTTATTTCCTCTTTGCCACAGAAAAGGGGGCCAGAAGAAGAAGAAGAAGAAGAAGAGGCTTTTGGAGGAGCGTGGTGTTCTTGTGTTCTCTTGTTTCTTTGAAGTGCAAAATGATAGCAAAGTAGAAATGGCCTTATTATTTTTTTAAAACAAACCTAAAAATAAGACAGTGGATTTTGCATTTTTTAAAAAGCTAAAATAGAATACAAATATAATTGAAAAGTAAACATCTTTTTGTCTAGCATATCTGATAGAAAAATTTAAGACAGTTTTAAAAAAAGGGGTGTTGCCTTTTTACAGGCGCGCGGTGACCTGGTTCAGGAACGGCACGGCGGCCAACCCCCTGGCCGCTCGGTCCATCAGCTCACAGACACCAATGTGGTGGATGGCAAATGGCGTTTATTGCTGAACGACGTGACACTATATAGCCTAGGTTTACAATGTCACTTCCGTCTGCTTACATCATAAATCAAAAGCTGTTGGCTATCTAGAGGGGGGGCCCTGTGTTTCCGTACAGCGCGAGATCTTCCGGCCGCCAGGCCCTACCTAGCAACATTTCCCCCCCCTCTATGCTTAACTAAACAGGCTAAAATAGTAAAAATATTTCTAAAAAAGAGCATAAAGATAAGGCACACTGAGCAATTGGCACTTAGGAAGCGACTGAGGGTAATGGAGTGTAGCTTGGGATACTTGGGAGAGCCAGGGAGAATCGGGGAAAATACTGATCAAGTACATTTTTAAAGCAGTTGTTGGTGTTCTACAAACATGATGTTGACCCTTTCTAGCCGGCTCTGGACAAAGGACACTAGCTTGTTTAATATACAGGGTCCGAAGATCAGTATCAGCAGGATTATTGCAATCGGACCTACCAAGGTGGATATCAGGGTGGCTAGCCACGGAGATTGGTTAAACCATGATTCAAACCACCCTTGTTGGGCTTCCCTGTCTCTTTTTCTTTGAGCCAATCTCTCTCTTAATTTGGCCATCGAGTCCCTAACTACTCCGGTGTGGTCCGCATAGAAACAACATTCCTCTTTCAAGGCGGCACAAAGGCCTCCTTGTTGCATAAACAGGAGGTCTAATCCTCGCCTGTTCTGCAAAACAACCTCTGATAGCGAGGAGAGGGACTGTTCCAAAAAGGTAATGGATTTCTCGATTCTTTGTAGGTCTTCATCGATGGCAGCTTGTAGTTGAGACAGGCCTTGTCGTTGGGTCACTAGGGAGGTCACTCCCGTGGCCGTGCCGGCTGCTCCTAAACCAAGCAGCGTTGCTATTGTTACAGCTGTCAGTACCTCTCTTTTTTGAAGCCTGCTATCGGCTTCTCCCCAGTAGCGGTACATTTCTTCTTCTGGATGGTACAGGATCCTAGGAACAACCAGAATCTGTACACAAAAATCAGCAGAATCGTCAAAGATTTTGAGGGACACACAGGGGGTTACTCCTGATCGATGGCAGATCCACATTCCGGGTGCGGATGGGATCGCCCATTTATGGGTCTTGTCAACCGCAACGGTTCTCGCGCAGACAGCACTATCCCACCTTGCTAGGGCAACATTACCGATACATACGCCCTGGCCCCTGACTTGGTTCAAGGTAACTCCTTTCCATGGTGTATCCCACCTACACTGGGTTGGATTGCTGTCTGATGAATGGTCAAAGGAAGCATCAAGGGCAATGCCCTCGTAAAAAGGGGGATAGACATCATAACATAACCAACAGGAGTTCATGAGATCTGGGTTTGACTGATTTAGCGACCGAAAGGTGGCATCTAACACGCTAAAAAATGACTTGTCGGGTAACTGTTGAGAGTTCATGTTAGGCTGGCTCAAGGGAACTACCTGCTTGGTTAGTAAGGGATCGGCTGGGGCGGGCATGGCAGTCTGCAAGTTTTCTTTTCTTTGCTGGTTATCGCTTTTGATCACAACGTTGGGGCCAATTGCTGTTCCGCTTTTTACTTCCTGCTTTTTGATAAAAAACAGTCCTCCCCTATCTGTGCCGGGTAGCCAGTATCTAACACCCCAAGTTTTGCCGATGGTCCATCCTAGGTCGTTTTCATTGGTTACGTTTAAGAAAATATATTGGCAGTCACACTTCCCTCGGCACACTGTCCTTCCCATCCCACTTGGTCTCCTAGGGGTGCAACCTATTGGTCCCCAACTGGCCTTAAGAAACGGGTCTGGTTTCGCTACCTTCCAGCCAGATGCAATGGTTTCACAGCCCCAGCGAGAACAGTAATACTGATAAGGGACATTACAGTAGGATTTGCCGGGGTTAGAGCTGGGACACATATAGTACATTATAGTGTTCGAACAGGGGGTTGAGAGGATTAGATCACAGAGATATACTTCAAAACTAGGGGATCCCGGGGTAACTACCCTTTGCAGTATCTTTTGGTCTTCCCATCTTGCCAGTACCCATTCCCACGGCTGATGTTCATACAAGCCGCTAGACGGCATTATGAACCCCAAAATTGAGATCACACAAAAGCATCGCAGCCCCGCCTTGCGGGAGCTGTTTCGCCGTTGTCTGGACTCCGCCGATGCAGAGCTCTCAGATGCGGACAGGCCGCTTGCCGACTCGTCGTCCTCTCTTGGCACCAGGGTATACTGGTTACGGGGGTGTCCGATGATCCGGTCCTGCAGATAAAAACTCACAGTTTTCATTAGTTTTATTCTGAAGGTCTGGCTTGATAGATTTAAGTGGACACCATCTGATTCTGCTATCTTTTCTGACCGCAGCATACCCTCGCCCTGTCAGAACTAATTTCCACCCTTGTTCCCACTCTCCTAGCTCATTTCTGATCATGACGTATGGGCCCTCTTCTAGCGCTCGAGTGGCCCAGTGCTTCTGGGCAGGGCTATTCACCTCGTCTCCCCTGGAGAACTGGTTTAAAGCTAACAGGGCTGTTGCTAATAAGCGTGCCTGGTCCCTTGAGGGAATGACGTTGGTAAAACCTTCTGCTTTTGCTAATACCTCTAATTTAGATTTCAGAGTTTGATTTGCCCGTTCGACTATGGCTTGTCCTGTACTATTATACGGGATACCGTGTGTCAGAGTGATACCCCATTTCAGAGCGAATGCCTGGACTGATTTAGACACAAAATTCGGGCCGTTGTCTGTTTTGATTTGATTAGGGATGCCAAGCCACGCCATGGCTGTTAGCCAATGTTGGATGGTTGCCTTAGCGTTGGTCTTAAGGTGTTGGGTCGCTGCGATCACCCCGCTATATGTGTCTACAGTTACTGCTAGCCATGCTCGAGGTTTTAGCAATTGGCAGAGCGTAAAATCTGTCTGCCACACCTCGGAGGCTTTAAGACTTCTGGGGTTGACTCCGCTAGACCACAATGGTGCTTTTTGACAGTGGGGACATGTAGCTACTATATGTTTCGCGTCAGTGGTCGAGATCCCACATCTCTTTGCTAACGCTTTAGCTCCAATGTGAAGGGACTCATGTAATTGGCGGGCATCTTTCAGTGTCCACACCCCTTTTGCAGCGGCATCTGCTTTGTCGTTGCCGATTTGGAAAAACCCTTTGATTGGGTCATGGCTATTGACATGGATAACCGATACAGTGCCCTTTCGGGAAAGAAGTGCTTCTTCTAGCATTAGAGCTATTGTGGATGTTGACACGCCGGGCCCTGACATGGCTAAGCAAAGCTTGGCCACAAACATTGAATCAGTTACTATGTTGAGATGTTCTGTTGGGAACAGACCGCATGCCAGCACTACAGCTGCTGCTTCCAGCTGTTGGACGGAGATCGCACGATCGGTCATTTTGACACAATGCCATTCTCCTCCTGACTGCCATACTGCTGCCGCGGTTGAGGTTGCTGAGGATGCGTCTGTGAAGACCGTTGGTCCCTGTTGGGGCCGGTCCATGATTTTCTGCGGGAGGTCGATGTCGACAATAGCTAGCATTTGAGTCCAGGGGGGCTTTGTGGCATACCGGACTTCCCCCCCAAATCCGGCGAGGGCTATAGCTAGATATTCTGACATTGCCACTGATTGTGTTGGGAGCTGTTTGCGAAAGGGTAGGTATATTCTGGCTGGCTCAATGCCCAGATGCCTTAGGGCGAGTTTCCTGCCTTTCATGATGAGGTTGCCAAGGCACTCGACTCCTGGGGAGAAAGCGCGTGACGTTTTTCCCAGGACTACCCATTGTATTGGCTGAGCTTTTTCAGGAGGGCCTTGGGCCAGCGCTCCTACTCCCCCCCCTTCCGTGAAGTGCACATACAGATCGAGTGGCATAGCTGGGTTCCACCTGGCGAGCGTGTTTGATGACACCTGTTGTTCGATAAAGTCGAGAGAGTTTACTGCCTCTGTCGTCAGAGTTTTTTGTTCCCATGGGTGTTTCCCTTTCAAGAGATCGTACAGGGGGGCCATGATTTCGGGAGGGATCAGGACAACATTGCGGAGCCATTGCAAAGACCCCACTAACTGTTGCACATCATGGAGTGTTTTAACGGTTCGACTGATTTTTATTTGAGGAGGTGTTATATAAGAACTTGTGATTCTCATTCCCAAGAAACTGACACAGGGTCCTCTTTTGATTTTTGCACTCGCGATTTCAAACCCGTTTGTCTCGAGGGTTTCTGAAATTATTGTCACCAGGTGGTCTACCTGATTGCCTGATGGTGCGGCAATCAGGATATCATCCATATATTGAATGATAGTCGCAGTCGGGTCACTGCGCCGTACCGGTGCCAGTGCTCGATCTACTGTGATTTGACAGATAGTGGGTGAATTGATCATTCCTTGGGGCAGCACTTTCCACTGGAAGCGCAAGTTGGGGCGTTGGCTGTTTGGAAACACTACAGAAAAAGCAAACCGCTCTTTGTCCGCCTCATGCAGAGGTATTGAGAAAAAACAGTCTTTAATATCAAGGACAGCACAAGGTTGTCCCTCCGGAACCATGGAGTTCATGGGCAACAGTGTTTGAACGGGACCCATTGGTTGGATTTTTTTGTTTACCTCGCGCAGGTCGTGGAGGAGACGAAACCCCTCGCCTGTTCGTTTGGGTATTACAAAGACTGGGGTGTTCCATGGGCTAGTGGAAGGCTCTATATGACCTCGTTGCAGTTCGCGGTCAACTAACTCAAGAAGGGCATCCATTCGAGGCTTTGACAAGGGCCACTGCTCAACCCAGACTGGGTCGGACGATTTCCATGTCAGTCTGATCGGCGGAAGTGGGTGTACGGCAGTGGCCCTTACTGTAAATTTGTCACTCTGGCTTTTAATAAGGCTAGGGCGTCCCTTCCCAACAGGGGTGGGACTCCTGACATGACGTATGGGAAGAGGGTAATGGTCTTTTCTGGTCCCTTTTCTGTGTGGAGCGTGATTGCTACCAAGTGAGCACTTTTCCGAGCTCGGGTTAATCCCCCGACTCCGCCCACCGTGGAGGCATCTTCCAATTTCCAAGGTGGGGGCCAACTCGTTTCAGGAATGACTGTAACATCTGCTCCGGTGTCAATCAAAAAGGGGATACTGATGGTGATACCATTTATGGAATTGTGGAGGGAACAAATCCCCCACACCACTGGTGGGTTGTCACACCTTACTGCCAGGGGCCACCCAGGGGTCCCGCTCCCACCGGGCGGTCCCTGCTGTCCCTGGGACGGAGGCCAGGTTTGTGGGGTCGTTGGCTGGGCCATAAAGTTGGTTGCTTCCTGCGGGGGCAACGGGTTTGGGAGTGACCCCCCCTGTCTGGGGTTGGTGTAGTGGGGCCGCCTGACATCCCAAGTGGGAGAGGGCTGTGTGCGGCCCAGGGGCCCCCTCCCCTTCCCGTTTCCCTGCTTTTTAAGTCTGCATTCCTTCGCAAGGTGCCCTCTTTTTCCACAGGCCCAACATGGTCCTTTATATCGGTTTTGCGGGAGGAGTGCTGTTGGCGGGTCTCCTGATTGGGGGCAATTAATCATCGCATGGCCTGGTTGGCCACATTTGGGGCATACCATCACGTTAGCCAGTGCACGAACGGCCACTTGGATTGGGGCTAGGTGTTCCTCGCTCACTACATGTTTAATCATGTCTGCAAGACTTGACCCAGGTGGCAGTGATCGCAGGATTTCCTTGGTTTTTAGATTAGACTGTTGCCGCAAACAGTCTGCGACAACTGGGCCTTTTGCCTCTGGGGGCAGGGTCGAGGAATCGACTGCTGCTTGGAGGCGATCTACAAACTGTGTAAAACTCTCACTTTCTTTTTGTTTTATTGTGGACCATGGCGATGGCTTGGCAATAACTCTAGAGGTTGTGCGAATAGCCTCTCTAGCTGCACGGGTGGTTGTCATAACTTCCTGGGCCCGCAGGCCCTGAGCTTGTGCTTGGGGGGTAATCATTGTTGGGTCTGTACCCATCAACCGCTGTAGGCTGGAGCCGTGTAGCGGATGATCCGCTCCGGTTACTCGGGCTAACTGCCTCGCACAGTTCTCTTCCCATTCTTGTTTAAACACAATCATCCCTGCCCCGTCAAAAATCAATCTACAGGTCTGTTTTATATCGAATGGGAGCAAATCATCTCCCCCAAAAACTCCATCTATGAGGGTGGAGACCATGGCCGAATTGAGTCCTTTGTCTGCTATTGCTTTAACAATCGCTTGTATATCCTTAGGGTTTAAGGGCGAATGAACCCTCTATCCCCCGTCTGTCACTCGGACCGGGAATGCTAGTGTGTCTGTTGGGGCCCAATCGGCACATGCAATTTGTATTTTTCTCCAATCAGTGAGAGGAATTTCTGTCCCCTTACGTTTTTCTTTTTCCGTGAGTGGTGATATTTTGGTCTTTGTATTTGCAAGCCAAGTCTCCCATGCAGAGTCTGAGTCGGAGTCAGAGTCCGACTGACTGCTCTCTTCCGGGTGTTGGTGGTATGTGGTCGGGCTTCGGCCCCTCCCCTTTCTTGTGTAATCGGGCGGCTCTTTCCCTTTTTGCCCGCCCTGCCTTCCGCTCGGGGAGGCGCCTGCCTTATAAGGACGGTTTTGGGGCGGGTCATTCTGATTAGCTTTCCGCCCCTCGCTCGTGATCTTTTCCCTTTTTTGGTCATGCCAATCACTCTTTTCTTTCCCATTCTCCTCCCCCTCCCCTTTGTGTGCGCTTGTTAACTCTAGCGCTCCCCCCCTGCTCCCGCCGGGGGTGGTCTCGCACCGCCCTTCTTCTTGCTGCTCGGCGCCATCTTGGGGCATATATGGTGGTGGTTCAATCCGTGTATTTTCAGCCTCGGCTTTCGCCTCAGCATCCCTGGCCTCTGCAGCCAGTTTGCCCCATAAGGAGTTCGCCGAGGAGTCTGTGGGCGAGCTGAAGATGTTAGAGTCTTTCGGACGCTGAGTGGGCGCGTCACTTTTCTGTCGGCTTTGAGGGTCGACGGAACCCTCCTCAGCCGGGGGGCGTGAGGTTTGCGTAGCCGCCCCAATTCCCACCCGCGGGGTGGTTAACAGACAATCCCTGGCAGCTTTCCAGGTCTCCTGCTCGTGTCTAGCTTTTTGGAGAGCCTGGACGACTTTCCCCCACGCTTTCAGATTTTTCCCACTACCAGTAGACATCGTTTCATCGCATAAAGCGCGGGAACATTTGTCCCACACATCTGGGTGGAGTATATCCACCGGCTGGTCAATGACCCCAAGCTCCAAAAGTCTCGCAACTGCGAGAGTAAAATCTTTGGGCTTACAGTCAATACCCCACTGCTTATGCAGTTGTAATACGACCTTCGCAAGAGCTTCCATCCTCTTGACTGGTCCGGGAGCGTCCTCCCCGCCGGGCTGGTCCTGCCGCTCCGGCCGCCGTTCACCCGACTCCAGGTGATTTTCCCGGGTTTCGGCACCACTTCTTGCCTTTTTACAGGCGCGCGGTGACCTGGTTCAGGAACGGCACGGCGGCCAACCCCCTGGCCGCTCGGTCCATCAGCTCACAGACACCAATGTGGTGGATGGCAAATGGCGTTTATTGCTGAACGACGTGACACTATATAGCCTAGGTTTACAATGTCACTTCCGTCTGCTTACATCATAAATCAAAAGCTGTTGGCTATCTAGAGGGGGGGCCCTGTGTTTCTGTACAGCGCGAGATCTTCCGGCCGCCAGGCCCTACCTAGCAACAAAGGGGCTTTTGTTGCAGCATATTTTCTTGAGAAGCAGCTTTGATTTTCAGTTCGCCAAAGGTAAAGCAGCAAATTTTGCTTACCAGAACAGTTGGAATAGAATGAAGTCAGTTCTACGGCACCAGTATAGTTGATGCAGAAATCATTACTGACATTAAAGATGAGGGACCGTTTCCGTAGACTCACTTTTTAAAAAAGAGACCAGGTACCAGGTACAGGATTTTGCTTATGCTGCAATGATGCCCTTTTTACTTGCTGCACAGTCTGCCTAAATACTGCTTCTTCTGGATCACCGTACCATTAAAAAAGACCATTCAATAGCAGGCTTACGCATTTACTTTTTCCGGCCTTGCCAAAATGAGCTGCTTGTCCACAAACCCTCACTGTCAAAGTTTTGCTCCAGGATGTTTGCTGCAGTTCATCATCTCACCACAATTCCTTGTTAATCTCTTCTAGCCCATGGCTGGGCTTTGATGCACTTGCTGGAACAACAAGATCTGCAAGTCACAAGGTTATCTCATTTCTTTCATTTCACCTTTCAAGAAGTCCTTGTGTTGCACACTGGTCATCAGACACTCGGGACAAATGTACCCAGAAAGGAGCTTGCTTCCTCATAGGTCTAAACTATCCTGGTCTACGTTTTCCTTTAATATTTTTGCTGGTTACTGAATCACAGTTACCTCGAGCCTGCCCTATGAGATTTGCAGTAGTGAATAGTCATTCTGAGGCTGTTTCTTGAGTCCCTCTGCAAAAAGTCAAGGTGAACTTGAATGAGTCCGAGTTCTGCTAAGGCCAGCAACCATGGTATGAACTGGACAGACTGTTATTTTGCTTATATCCATCCACTGAGTTAGTAAAAGACCGGAGGAACATGACAAAGCACTTGGCCTTCCTTCTGTTTCAATGCTTTTCCTGCAAGCTGTGCTGCAGGGATTTGGGCCATTAACACTCAGATGTAGGTGTAGGTCAGTGGCTGGCTGAGTGCAGCCTTGCAGCTGGAATGCCACTGCTTCTGCCACTCATTAGGTCTAAATGTCTCCCGCTGCTCTGCCTTGCAATGTCCCACTCCTCTGTGCTCTAGAGAGAACTCTAGAGTCTAAAGAAACTATAGCCAAATTTTCTTCCTCTTTCATCTCCATTCCTAGCTTCTGACAGCAAGAACATCAGTCCAGCAAAAATGCACTGGATTTGCTTCACTGAGTAGGTGAGGTTTCTCTGGATTAGTGCCTAGACTTTACTAGTAATCTTGCAGTCATTTATCTTTCCCAGGCCAATTCCATACGCTATCACTGAATCTATACAAAATTTCTCTTATTTTGACTTCTCTTTTATAGCTTTCCAAACTTGTAAGAGTTGGTGATAAATTGCTGCAGTCACTTATTTACCTCGCTCAAAAATGTGTGCCTTATTTCTTCTCGGAGTATGCTTACCTTCATTTCCTAGCTGTTGGGTCATACTTTTGAGTGATGGGAATTTCTGCCCTTTGTGCAAGTTGTTGTACTTGGTGATCTACCTATCTCTTCTTCTGCATGAAGTAGATTTACCTTCCCAAGTTGTTCGTTGACGTGTCTTCCAAATCTCTGCTCTTGCAGCCCATTTTCTGACATCCTACTTGAACTGTGGCTGCAAGAACCGGATACGACATTTCAACGGAGAATGGCCAGTGTGTGAACAAAGGAGATATGATTTCTCCCCTCCCACTCAACAAAACCAGGTGAGTCCCTGTGACCTCAATATTGTCCACATTTAGCTGGTTCTCCTTCCTGACCACGCCTCAAACTGCATTACACTGCTAATAAAGTCTCTGCAGTATGAGGAGTTCATATTCCCTACACGCAGTTGTGAAGTTTAAGCACTTGGGTTAGGATATTAGCCACATTAAGTCTCATACCTAGTCAGAGATGACTGCCTCGCCTGCTCTGGACAGTCTCTTCCTTCGAACAAACTTCTCTTGATTTCAACACTTTACTACACAGCAATGGAATTAAAAAAAAAATCCTTTTGTGTATTCCTCTTCTCTTCTGCTGTTCTTTGTCATTCAGTTTTCCTGCAGCACCCCGTCATAGTTTTGTCTGAAAATTGTCAACCCTTTAGAGCAGTTAGCCCACGGTTGGAGAGTCCCGCTCAAGTGTTTGAAATCATGTGGCCAGAGCTATTCTTTAGGTGGGGTTAAAAGCCAGATCAATGAAACAGGTTCTTAAACCAGAAAGGTGTTTGATGTTGATTTGTGCACCTCCGTGACACTGTCATACATCTGCATTTAGCAGACCCTGCATCAGGCTTTGTAACTCTGGCTGGGCTAGAGGATATTTGGGTCTCAGGCACTTCAGGTAACAGAGGATCTCCCAGGCCTGAAAAAAACATGCTTACCTTCTCCCTTCTCAGTTTACCTCTGTACAACATAACCCCATAGAATCCCAATTCCTGCATCAAGGCCATCCTTTCTATTTCAGCTACAGCCTGCAATGAAGAATCTGCTCGTGCTTACCACTTGAACTTGCTCCGTGCAGATATGCTAACAGGCTCATCTTCCTGAATTCAGCTCTAGCTAAGCTGTACTTTCATGATTAGGTATGTTCCCTATTAAAATCTGATGCTTTTTTTGCACATTTGTGTATTTCTAGCTTCTAGTTGGTAGGTGCTGCTGGGCTTCCATGATACTCTTCTCCGGCCCGTGCAGGAATCAGTGGGCATGTGCACTAATTGAATGCCTGCAGTCCAGCATTTCACAACTCAGCAGTGACTGTAACAGATTACAGCCACCAGCGTAATTTTTAGGTTATTTCCCAAGGATATTGAGTGCAAGTGCTGCTATTGGCCACGTAGCAAGTTTCTGTAAAGTATCGCTAATGTAGGCAACTTCATGCATTTTAAGGCTGCCAGGGAACCTTACAATCATCAAGACTGTTCCTGCAGGCCAAAGGCCACGTGGTTTCTTCAACCACGCCCACCTCCCAGGAGTTCAACTGTTCCACTTGTCACAGAGCTTGAATAAATGCACTTTGCCTAGAGACATTTTCTGGAGATTGAAAGAAAAGAAATGGATATCCAAAAGCTTCTGCGACTCCTCCGTCTCTGTTTTTGCTCTCTTCCAAGCAAAGGTGGCTGTACCAGATGTAAAAACAGCAGTCCAGGCATAAGGTCTTCGGATCTCCTCACTTTCCTTAGCATGCTGATTGATACGTATTTCCTCTGTGCTAATACTGGAACTACCTGAGTGTATTCAGCAGAATATTGCATTTGCATACAGTTTGAGCCCTGTCTGTACCCAGGGGGATGTTTTCTCTTCGTGCAGAATGGGCGTGCCAGGTGGAGAGATCTGAAAAGGTGCTGTCAACATCCCACTACAGAAAAGAGTCCTAAAATGAGTGGCAGAAAAAAGCAGCAGAACGGGAGAAAAAAACTCTGCTAGCATCGTACAACAGCAGTTCTACGATTACTACAAATTGGCTTTGTTTGTCCGTTGGCCTTTTAGCTAACACAGTTATGTATGCTTCACTAAGGTAGTGACAGTCTATAAAACAGTGTTTCAGTTAATATCCTGTAGCAATGGAGCTGATTTTTAAGTTTTCACATGTCAAAACAGATGCTATTAGATTGCCTAAGAAATGGCATTTTGTGAGAGAACAATCTTAATTCTAAACAGAAAATGACAAAACATCTTTGTCCTTCAATGTACTTCATGCCGTGTTCTAGGCAAAAAGAGAGATTTTCCACTGATGCAGCCTCAGCAAATCACAGACTTAATTGCTAAAATACTCAGACCTCATTCCTGTAGACCTGGTGTTGGTTAAAAGTAGCATTTATGTTATTACAACAGCATTATGATGGTTCCTTCAAACACAGCATAAAATCTATGGCTCAAGAATTGCAAATGCTGCCTGGTTATTTAGGTACCTACATCTTTAACATATGTATCCTCTTAATAATCCTGTGGGTCTATTGCTCTTCTTGCATGGCCATGGGACCCTGAGACACAGCAATTCATCCCAACCCATGTAAGAAACGTCCCATATAAGGGATGGCAACAACCTATATCTACCCTTTGGTTTCAACGAAGACTGTGCAAGCGGTAAAAGAAGAATGACTTGCCTCTCTGGAAATGTGAATATATTGCCTTTGTTCCAGTTATGGATCACCTTAGATGTGCGTGTATCTGCAAGTCTCTCCTTACTTCTTGGAATTTTGCTCCTGGCCCACATTGTTCGTCTCATTTCTGTGGGGAAACTTCTGTGGTCTGTGCATGTGGATGAACAAGCCCCAGTGGATTATTGTATGCTTGTTTCAAGGCAGGCTTTTCTTGTATCAGCTCTCGGGACTGCCTTTTTTATACTTCAGATTTATTAGCTATTACACGTCAACGCACCACATTAAATATGCACAAGTACATGTATTCAGAAGTGTCACTGGAGACTCTCCCCTCGTACAAACAAGGCATTAAGGATAGAAGTGATTTTAGCACTGTGAATAAAAAAAGTTATGAATCATTCTACAAGTTATTAGGGGGCAAAAAGAAGAAAAAAAATTTTTGAATTGGCAGCACAGGAATGCAGATTAAACGCAAGACTCTCTGCGAGTATGTATGGGACCAAGCTGCAGCATACCTGCTAGCTTTTCTTCGATAGGAGAAAGCACAAGAACAACACAATAGTCAGCCACTTCTTGACATCCTACTAGCTTTTATCAATGTAGTGTGTGTTTTCATCAGTGGGAAAGTGCAAAAGGTGGAAAGGCTTGCTCTGCAGGCTCATGCTATCGTAGGATGCTGTAGAGAAATTACTCTTTCAGCTAAGAACTAGTACAGATGTTTCGGTTGTTTACTATATAGAATCATGGAATCATTTATGTTGGAAAAGACCTTTAAGATCATCAAGTCCAACTGTTAAGCCAGGACCATCAAGTCTACCACCAGACCGTGTCCCTGAACGCCCTGTCTACACATCTTTTAAATGCTTCTAAGGATGGTGATTCTTCCACTTCCCTGAGCAGCCTTGACAACCCTTTTGGTGATATTTTTTTTTTTTTTCCTAATACCCAATCCAAACCTCCCCTGGTACAACTTGAGGCCATTTCCTCTTGTCCTATCATTTGTTGTCTGGGAGAAGAGACTGACACCCACCTTTCAGGTAGTTTTTTAAAGAGTGACAAAGTCTCCCCTGAGCCTCCTTTTCTCCAGACTAAACCACCCAGTTCCCGCAGCTGTCCCTCATAAGACTTGTGCTCCAGACCCTTCACCAGCTTCGTTGCCCTTCTCCGGACATGCTCCAGCACCTCAGTGTTTTTCTTGTCGTGAGGGGCCCAATGTGTATCAAACTTCCTGCTCATTTCTGGTTATTTCTTTTTTTGCTGAGAGGGTGCAATTTGGTGGGGCTTCTTATGGTGCCAGACGCAGTCTGACTGCTTTACCCTGCTTCTGGTTTATCTCTGCTGATGCAAGGCAAACATCCGCAGTTTTGCTGAAGGATGCCCACACAGAGGAGAGAGAAAGTAATAGTAATGTCCTTTGGACACACAGTTGGAGGCATGCATTCCAGGCCTTCCTACCGTTACTATCCATCTTTCCTATACCATACTTCCAAACCATCCTGGCCTTTTGCTCAGTGTTGTTCTCTTCAACCCTCTCAGCTCGGTTCAGCTCAACTCATGTCATAGCGATGAGCTGAATGGATGAGATCCTTGGTCTTCCTTGTGGAAAAACAAACACCTACCCAAAGATCATCATGAGGAGAGTGATGGGTGTACAAAGAGTGTTGGTAACAAAGACTCAAACCCCTGACGTTTTAGTGCTTGCAGTGTTGATCACATGGCGTGGCCACGTTTGTAGTGATCTGAAATACCCTTCTGAGACACACCACCACTGCAGAATTAGAGTTTACATGGGTGCGTTAGGATCCAAGTAGGTTAAAGCCAGGAAATCATTGTTTGAGTTGGACTGTTATGTAACTCTCGGGGAAACGCAAGGAAGGGGAACTGCAGAGTTCATTTTAGTGCAGTTGCTCAGTACATTGTCTATCTTAGAAATAATTAAAGCTTTGTTGAAAAGTAGTTTAACTAGGGGAAAGAGCACATTCGGCTTTCCCATGGAGCTATGTTAAATTGAAGAGCAACGGGTGCTAATGTGTCTCATTTTCCTATCTGTTGCTGGGTATATAAATATATGTATACGCATATATGTAATGTAAACCTGAGATAGTCTAACAGCATTTTAAAGTATGGCCTGAATTTCAGTCTTGTTGCTTAGAAGCTAACATAAGAAGATCATGTAGAAGTTTTGCAATAGCTGAGAGCTGAGTTATCTGTTATGGACACGTTACACAAGCAATCCGAGTTTTTCTGTCTCTGCATTGTCCCGTGAACAGCTCCAAGTTGTGTTAATTTATTCATTAAGCGCAGCTCCACGTGCAGCTTGTGAACTAATTGAAGCTTCCGACTACTTTGCAGCCTTTGGCCATGCTGACCTAGTGCAGTTTCCATTGAAATGAATGAAATATTTCCATTCACCGTTTGCCATATGTGATGTGTGATTGCCCATTGGTGAGGAGATGCCATTGTTTCTGCTCACTGAAATATTGAAAAAAATTGATTTGGAAAAGGGACCAAAGAATACTTTTTTCTGTACATGAATACATTTCTTTACATGCAAATAAAGATGGTTGTCTGCAAAAATCCATTCTGAATCACTAATGAAAACAAAAAGCCATTTAAAGCAACGACCAGGGATCTCAGGAAAAAAACAGAGATGCAGCCACAGTTGCACCGCTGCAGAAGAGCCTCCTGCAAAATACTCCTCGACTACCCCTGCAGCAAAAGCTGCCCCAAAGCCATACAGAAATACACCCTTGCAGAATTAAGGTGGAAATAAGATACATCACATAACCCTATACTCTAAGTTACGTTTGAGAGTTAGATTTTGTTCACTCTGCACCATCTCACTGCACCTGAACCTTGTAGAGCCATTGCCTAACACTCCAACTCCACGTATGGTTGTTTTTCTTGGTCAGTGAGACGGAGACTTAGAAATCACATGCAAGTAGTCTCCCAGTGGGAATGAGAGCCATTTAAGCACAGGCACTAGCATCTAGAGATTCATGTCTCACACACTTTCTGAGATAGAACGGCTCTTTGGGTAGTGCCTCCTACATTTTCATTAGCTCATTTTCACAGCTGTTTTCATTCCTTGAGTAAAATGCTCTGCACCATGCTGGGAAGCAGTGTTGTAACAGGATGATGAGCGTGTAGGGTGCTGGACAACTGAACAGGAACACAAAGAACAGCTTGTACAGCATTTGTCCTGTGCTAGTGGCCAGCACTTGCTCTGACGGCAGTCACTGTGGGTAACTCAGGACAGAATTTGACACGAGGGTTTTTCAAGTGAGATTTTTGGATACTTTCGGTGCTGACATTATAGCAAATGGCAAAGTTTTCATTTTACCACTGGCTCCCAGGGGCACACCATCTAGGTCTTTACTGAATGCCTTCCAAATCTCCGCTCCAATGCCCATCTTTGTCACTGTGTACCCAAGATCAATAGCAACAGCAGTAAACATGGCAGGACTAAGAAATTCAGAGACACTTATTGCTTACTTTGAGGAAGCCATCAGCCTAGGAAGTCAGAGGAAAATCTCATGTCTTCATTTGTCACCTACCTGAAGCCTTCAAAGGATAAGGCGCCCCAAAGGGATGCCATTGTTTCCTGTATTGTGGAGTTTGTCATGCAGGCTTGTGGGTGGCTGCAAAACTTCTTTTGAATTCTAAGGCTACAAGTAAAGCATCTCAAACCAGTAAACCATTTCTCTCCTTTCCTTTTTATGCATAGCTGTATGGATAGGAAATGAAACAAAAAACCCACCACACTTCTTTTCCATATCTGTAAAAACAATCTGCAAAATGGATGGGCCAAGATTTAAGGTAGTGAATAGCAATGCCAGGTTTTAAATGCATAAAACTTTAGTATTTGCAAGGGAAGTGATGCCACTCATTTTTGACAGCAATGGAGAAGGTGCCAGAGTGAATGTCACACAAAGCAATTACGCTCTGCCATTGTCCCATGGAGGGTGAATCCTGCAGGCAAACTATGGATCACATCCGGGCTTCAGTAAGGGTTTCAAGACCTGGGACATCAGCAGAGAGACCCCTCTCCATTTCAGCAGAAGCTGTGGAAAACATTACTTGTCACTGCAGCGTTACTAAGAAGCCATTCTACTCTTCACTGTACCACTATGAATAAAAAAAAAAAAAAAAGAAAAGAAAAGAAAAAAAGGTTGACTGTTGCACCATGTATGGTTGAACAGACTTACCTCTTGCATTACAAAGTTTCTCTTAGAACTTTTTCAAACCAGAATTCAAAATCAGTTAACGTTTCCCAGATCTTTCCACCATGAACTTCTGTTTTCAACTGTTTAGGGGCAGGACTTGACTGGAGGATACGGGAAGGGCACAGGCTTCAAGGTGGCACACATGCACAGGTCAAATATGGCAAAAGGGAACCCATGCTTTGCAGAAGGAGCTAAAATTCTGTTAGGGCGTCATCCTCATGTTCAGAAAGTGTCTTTTAACACCTGTCCTGACTTGGATAAAATTCTGCACCATCCAAAAGCTGTGAAGATGGAAAATGATGAACTGATGCTACACACCTAACCCAGACATGAATAAAGGCTGGGCTCCAGAGCAAAGAAGATCAAAGGAGAGTAAGGAGCCACAGTGACACGCAATCGCCCTGCAGCTGATAAAGGAACCATCATCAGTTTAGGAAGTGCGTCATCAAGAGCCTCAAAGCCTTGCTTTTTTGACAGAGTCCCAGATGTAACCCAACAGGCCTTTCTGGCACAACACTGCCCTTCTGTTTTTCCTTTGAGCAGAAGGAGGAAGGAGGAAGGGAGAGCAAAAGAAAGAGAAAGAAGTAGCTCACTCCTGCTCTTCCTTGTTGGCTCCTAGTTCTGCTGCTTTTGACTGTGTGTTACAGTAATGACTGATATACCACCACTGATATTATCACGCTGACCCGGGCCTTGAGAGAATGATGCCACCTGTCCCCGGAAAGGGAAAGGGTGTGCTCGGGACTGACCACATTTCAGGCCAAGCTTTGGGTACACCAGGAATAGCAGATCACTCTTCCTAGAGGGAATGAAAAAAAGGGTTACTTTTTTAAAAAAATATTTTTTTAATTAATATTTTACTAATACCGCCAACAATTCACACTTTACAGCTGTAATTGTGTCACTAAGCTCAAGGGATCTAAGAAGTATGAAGAAGGATCGGCAAAATCATTTCCATCCATGGGTGCCCGGGATACAGAACCACATGGTAAGTGAAACAGACCTGCTGGTCCCAAGTTGCCTGAAAACATTGGCTTCACCCTGGACCCCGGCAACACACATGCATTTTCTGCTGTGTAAGAAAAGCAAGCCCAGAGGACAGCATTTAACCCTGACACCAGCAAGATCCTGAGTCAGAGACATCTGACTGTGAAGCAAAAGCAAGCTACTTTCAAATAATGCTGGGGTGGCAGGGAAATGCATCCAGAAAGAGGGTCTGAAGCCCTTTCTGGGCCTTCCTTTGGGAAACTGCTGACAGACGGGCAGCACCAGGGGAGCTGCACTGCTGTCTGGCAGCAGCTAATTGCAGTACCTTCTCTGATCTCCGTCTGCCTGGGATTGGAAGAGTCACCGTGGTAGTCCACATCCTTGTCTGAATCCAGTATGAACTACCGAGGTTTGTTCTACCTGGGTTTGCACCAGGAAGCACCGGAGCATCCCTTCTGCCAAATACTTTTTTAAGAGCATATTTGCTCCCTGTGTTGTCCATTTCTGGCAGCAGGTCAAGGTGTTGATTGCTCGGGGCTAAGAGCTCCAGCGTATGAGCAATCTCTTCTCCGTATTCATCCTCCCAGAGCAGCTGTAATCTGAGGACTGCTCATTCCAGCTGCTGGCAGTAAATGCTGTCAACTCTGAGGCAACTGGGTCTGATGTGAAAGGCATATGCATCAGTCTATCACCTTTTCTCAAAAAAGAAATACTTTATGGAATTTTATCAACTTTGACCAAGTTTTTCAGCAAGCGCATAAGCTGCATCTGAAATGAAAACTGACTTTTAATTGAATCAGACTGAAGGGTGAAATGTTCAAAATCTGACCCCCTTCTGTCCCATTAGAAGAAAAAGGTTGAAGGCTCAGCAACCGCTGTGAAAGGGATCTGCCACCTCCAAGTCCACCCTACTCAATATACCCTGTCCGCACTACTGGTGTGGGAGTAAGCAAGGGTTGCTCTGGCACAAGCTCCCCGTGCACAAGGACTTCTCTTCAGCAGTGTCCAGAGGGGACTGTTCTCATTTAACGCAGGGCAACGGGAGTCTGGAGAAAAGCAGCTTTGAGACATTTTCCCCCATAGAAAAGAGCTGAGTCTGGCAGGCGTCAAGCTACCTGTTAATGAAACTGCCCATGGAAAAGTGTCCCGTTTAAACACGTTGACTTAAATCACTAAATGCACATCAGAATTGTCCCTGCACTTTCTTGAGCATAATACTTTGTCTTGAGTTTGATTTCACTTGGGAGGAGCGAGAGACAGAGAGGTGTGGCAGAGTGGCTTTACCAGTGTAATGCCACCTCAGGAGAAAGGCTGGAAAGCACTTTTGGCTCCAGCAACTCTGCAAAATGAAACATTGTTTCTTCAGTCAGCAGAATTCTACCTTCTGCTACCTACTGGAACTCTTCCCTGAGCTTCTAATGGTTCAATTAAATATATATGTGGTTTTACGTTTCTTGAAAAAGTATGAGTCTAATAAAGCCTGGATTCGGACTGACATTTCTCACCTCTATTCAGACAGAAGAAATTCATACAAATGGCAAAAATGGGAGTCACTTCTTCAACAAGAAACAAAAGTATTTAATGTATGTTTCCATATATTTTTATACATACTCAAATATTAATGTTAATGGATATGTTAATATATTTTTAAACATTTTGTGTTTCAAAGGTACACATCACTGCGATGTCAAATAGCTGCTCAGCAAATTTTAGCTTAATGAGTAGAGACCGGCAGAAGAAAATCCTAGCCACCTCTATCCTAATTTCATTTGAGAAAAAGTGTTGGCTGGAATATTAGCCCTTGTTACTCCTGTTCAATGTGATTTGAAAAGAGTCATTTCTCACCGGTGGATATTCTTGTGAAAATTGCTCCAGGATGACTCCATTGTTTGTTTTGTGCTGGGGCCAAACCAAACCCACTTCTCTAGAGGCCAGAATGGGAGCCAGGACCCTATTGTACGGGTTTAATATATATCACTGCTGCCATGAGGCAGAAGTTGAGGTGAACCTACTTGCTCATCACAGTAGTTTTAAAAGCCATTATTTGTTTTCAGACAATGGAGATGGCATGTCTAGTCATCATAGACAAAGAATGGAAGTCTAGTCCACAAAGCAATGGAACTTGAACCTCTCTGAACTTGTTAACTACAGCCATGCAGAACTTTTTTTCTGCTCAGCACTTCAAGAGAAAAACAAGATCTTGTGCAGTTTCTTTGCCTGCTTTGGGGGTGGTGGTGGTGGTGTCACATACGTTTTATGATATCACTCTTCTTCCCATCGTTTAAGAAGATAGTATCCTTGATAATGCTGTAAATAATGTGCTTTGCTTGGCTGACCCATCAATCCCTATGGAAACTCCAGGGGCTCAAACAGCAGAAAAGAGAAGAGCAGCAGAGTTGTTGGTATGTAGGGGATGTGACAGTCTGGAGAGGGGCATTGAAGAGCTTCCACCTTGAAAGGGGAAGTTCTTGCAAAAGAAATCTTCAGTCAAGGATCAGACTCCCACAAGCAGTAGGATTTTACCATATCTCCATATGAAAACTTGCAGACTTCCTAAATTTCTGGTTTGGTTTGGTTTGGGTTTTTTTTTCCTAGCAGAATGAACAAAAAGCACAGGAACTTCTGACCTAGCGTATCTTCAAAGAATCAGAGAATCACAGAGTGGTTTGGGTTGGAAGGGACGTTAAAGATCGTCTGGTTCCAAATCCCTTGCCATGGTCAGGGACACTTTCCACTTCTGTTGAAGGGCAAAGGGAATGAAAATCTACTTTTTTCTTTTCACTTGATTTTATGGGTATCACTACAAAATATGGGATCCCTAATCAGCTGTTAATTTGGAAATATCTCTACCTATAGAATTCTGTTTCCAGCACCTCACCGCTACAGTATTTTGGGATAGTTGTACAACTATATGTTGTACAACACTGACAAGAGAAAATTATCTCTAAAATTCCTCCCTAAGTATTACAGCTAGATTAGAAAATCGCAGTAATCTGCTTCAGGATACACAAGACCTGTTTGCTGGCGAGGTTACAACATACAGCACAAAGTGAAATGCCAGAATTAGCCTGTGCCTTTTCGTTTTCCAAAGATGGCACCTGTATTCTTTCCAGACCTGTATCTGTCCATATCACAGTGTCTCCAGAAGTCTCAACTGTGACACGGGCTGAGTCAGTTGTGGAGACAGCCGCCTGTGCAGACAGTTGACTCCAGATGCCTGGACAACCGTGATATGGTGCTTTTGCTCCTGTGCACTGCCAGTTCCACTGTGTGCGAAGTTCAATGGAAGTCTTGTCTTCTCGGATTTAATAACTAGATTCAAGAGCAGGCCATTACTCAGAACTCCAGAGAAAGACAAGAAATTCACATGAGCTGTATGCATCACACATCCCAAGGAACAACTTCAAAGGCCTGTAATCCATTTCAGCACCCTGCTTTGAAAGATACTCAGTGTCCAGAGTCCACAAAGTGCTGCAGAAAACGGCAGCAAGACTCCTGTGGGATGCTGATGGCGAATGGGAATGTTTTCCTCCTCTTGGGTTTTCTCTGACGGTAACCTGCTGGTAAAAAAACTCTTTGAAGACAAACGGCTTTGTTTAAGCTGTGGAAGATTACACTGTTTTCCAGGGGTGTTTTGCTGTGGCAAGCACTAGAACAACTTAAGACCCTTCATTTTCCACAGATGAGAATCATCAGCCACGTACCTTCGTTCAGGGATCTCTTAAGTCCAAACCCTTGATATTCTGCTGCTTTTCAAATTTTATGATTTGACAGGCTGATTTTAAACCACCAGAACATTAGGAGTGATGATCTGGAATGAGTGATGATGAATGCTGATCTGGAGTGAGTGATGGTCAGACTGCATTTTAACGGAATGAGCCGTGCACAGCTTTGCTAAGTTGAAGGACTCGAATCAACCTGTCTGGCTCAGTAAGAACAGCAAGCACTGCTCACTTTGTGACAAAATTCAAGGGTCTTGGACACAAAATTAGGCAATGGTTGCCTAAAAACCTACAAACTCATTTCCTTCTTCAAATCTTCTTTACTTTTGCCCTGCAGCAGTAACAACTGTCACTGCTGTTAAGTTTCCTCGGTTCATAGAAAACCTCTCATTGGCAGTGCAGTTCAATTGTCTTCCTGCAGAAAGAGCTACTGTTAGAGAAGTTCGCTCATAGCTGAAAAGTTCAAGTTGTTTCATCCCTCCCAAGTGCCAGTGAGCTCAATTCAGAGCACTAATACTGAATGCGTGCCAAATGAAATGCACCTTTTGCTATGCTGAGGAATACTCATTACTGCAAGCCCCATCCTGTGTGCCAAGAAATGTCCATGGCACGTAGCCTCCTTGTTCTCTCTGTGCTAAGAAGTCCGGTTCACTTGCTTCCCCCAGATTTACACTTTCCTCCACCACTGAGGAAATTTTACTCGCTCTGCTTTGCTCTTGTCCTGCTGCTGTCCCTTTAGATCTGTATCTTCACCCTTGTATGTCAGAGACATCATCTTCTCCCCGTGTGCAGCACTCCAGGCACATGCAACTTCCACAGCCAAGCAGTGTGTCTTCCTCCTGAGAAGACCAGCGTGATAGGACCTGTCCAAGCCAACAATCGTTTTCAAACATATAGTTCAGTTGCAACTAAAGCTCAGCTTGCAAATAAAGCAAAGGAACCTTTACTGGGGAGGTAACTGATACCCGGTTTCCAGGTATCACCTGGAACCACCAGGTATCATCCAGGCCACCTCTAGGTACTCAGGATGAAGATGCATTTATCAAAGCATGCAAACAGTGCAAACCATAGCTCACTCTACTAAAGTCTTCATTTTCCCTTTTCTCTTAAGCTTACAAAAAACAGAGATCCCCTTCCTTTCCCACATGGCTGCTGCCCTGTCATCCAGTTCACCTTGAATACTGTGTTCAGTTTGGGCCCCTCACTACAAGAAAAACACTGAGGGTGCTGGAGCATGTCCGGAGAAGGGCAACGAAGCTGGTGAAGGGTCTGGAGCACAAGTCTTATGAGGGACAGCTGAGGGAACTGGCGTTGTTTAGTCTGGAGAAAAGGAGGCTCAGGGGACATCTTATTGCTCTCTATAACTACCTGAAAGGAAGTTGTAGGCAGCTGGGGGCTGGTCTCTTCTCCCCCGGTAACAAGCAATGGGACAAGAGGGAAAGGCCTCAGGTTGCACTAGGGGTGATTTCGATTGGCTGTTGGCAAAAATGTCTTCACTGAAAAGGTGGCCAAGCATTGGAACAGGCTGCCTAGGGAAGTGGTGGAATAACCATCCTTAGAAGTTTTCAAAAACCACGTAGATACGATGCTTAGCGACACGGTTTAGTGATGGACTTGGCAGTCCTGGCTTAACAGCTGGACCTGATGATTTTAAAGGTCTTTTCCAACCAACTGATTTTATGATTCTATAATTCACCATGTGGGGGAATCTCAAGGCTGTGTTGGAGCCCTACTGCACGGCACCCGTTGTAACGGAATTCAAAGGCAGGCAGAGCCAGGCCATACTGTAGGTGTGAAAGACCTGTTAAAAAAATCCCATGCTGTAAAGTGATGCAAGAGAAGCAGCATAATCCTTCTCAATTTTTCAACGGGATGAACCCCAACATGAATGAAATAATAAAGTTTTTTCCTGGGTTTGTCCTAGTTACCCTCTGGGGAAAAAAAAAAAAAAAAAAAAAAAAAAAAAAAAGAGAGAGAAAGAAAAATCCATGCCTGAAGGGAAGATCGCTGAGAAGTCTTTCTCTGTCAAAAGATATAAAAAATATAACACAATTTGCCATGGTGGAACTAGAGGTAAAGTTTGGATGCAGATCTCTGCTCGAGGCTGGGACTCTGTCCCATTTCGGTGGCCAGCTCTGGGGTTTTATGGGAGGCTTGTCTCTGACTGAAATAGACCCATTGCAGGTATCCGCTCCAGCTGAATTTCCTGCCTCCTGGAACTGGCTGATCTGATGCCCTTTGATGGAAATCTCACAACTCCCAGCTCTTTTGGCATGTTCAGTATTTTGTGGACTGCAGATGCTGTCTTCTGACACAGAGGAGGTAGATATCCCTTATAAGTGTTATACACACTTGCATGTGTGTATAGGCAACGTATAAGGCAAAGCGATCCATTCCATTTATGCTAAGGGCTGCCTTACAACTTACACAGAAAAGATGCCAAATATGTACTGTGAAGGAGAGTGTTTCTAAGGAGAAACGTGTGTCAGGGACTAAAACTACAAGAGGGGACTGAAGTAATTTACAAAACATGTCATCTGTAGAGAAAGCTATCTTCTGCCTATTAATTGCGAGAATGTAGAGAAGGCGTATTACAGGAAGACCGAAGGACAGAAATGGAAAATGACTTATGGAGTGTACTTATCTGTTGTCACTGCAGCTGTAGAAGTCTCAGAGCCATCACTTTTTATCTGTGGTTTCCTGGGGATTCCCACCAGCTTTCAAACATTTACCCCAAAAGGGGCTTCTATAAAGCCACAACCTATACATATATGAAATCAAGGTCCTAAACCAGGAATGCCCGTTGAAACGGTATTAGGAGATGCTGGAGGAGAGCAAGGCAGAATATGCACTGTCCAGCTGTCAGCAGCATGGCTAACATGTAGAAACCCTATAGCTAAACGCTATCAAAGGTGTCTTTGGTAACAGAGAAATCCTTTTGCTTTGGCTCAGTGGTGACAGAATCTTTGGTCCTCATTCAGATCACAGCAGTAAATGCTGGTGATGTCACTCCAAGTCATACTAGACTTGAAATTTGATCTAGTTTCTTTCCTCGTCACCGGAGTTACATACGTGAAGTCAGTTATCATTTTCATATATATTGGCCACAGCACTTATGAAGAGAAAAACCTTTCCCCCAAGGGAGAACTGTTTCAAAACCAGATAAACGAGAAAAAACAGAGATTATGATGTCCACAAGGAACTTTGCTCTTCCGAGTGTTTTTTCTCTGGAAGCGTGCTCAAAAAACACAGTGAAAAATGGCACAAAACCAGGACAGTGAGGGAGACAGAAAGAAGGGGGGTGGTGGTGGTGTGTGTGTGTGGGGGGGATTGGAGGCATGGGAGCACTCAGAGTTGCAACTTGGAAGCACTTTTAGACTTTGTATCGTTAGAAACATCGTTAGACTAGTCCCCAGTGAAACGAGAATGGGACAAAGGGAAAATACTCGCTTCTTTGTGCTTGGTGAGAATCTGCCACAAACATATCAACCTTGTACCCCTCTGACATAAACCTCATACTATTGGAATACTGGCTTCAATGGACCTCACCTAGATTTGCACCCACATTGACAAAGAGATCGCAACTGCTCCAGATCTTCACATGTTATGATGAATGGCAGATGTATAGCCTACCAGTGGAAGCACCTAATTTTAAGGATTCTAGATGCCTCTCCAAGGTTAGCACAACATCCCTGCGATTACCCGCCTGACCATATTACTTGATGGATCTAATGGCACTTCTGAGAAAGCCTCTGCAGAATGTCATTGAGCTGCCAAAGTAAACAAGAAGAGAGGCTTGTTTGGTATGGATGCAGAATACTGGGCATGCCTGCTCCCAGAATGTATCGACAGCTGCTAGGGCAAGGCAAGCAATAAAAGAGAGGGTGGCTGTGGCCTTGCTGCTGTCTGTACTGACAGGCTGAAGTGCTCATCCAGTGGTGCCAGTTCAGACCAGCTTTCTCTGCAGGCACATGCGTGCCGTGGGAGTAGCACCCCTCGCAGATGCTTGAGGGAGATACCCTGGAGGTGCGTATCATCTCTGAATGACGGGAGACATAAGATCTTATCTACATGATTTAGGAAGGATGTTTCGGCATTGCATGCCATTGTGGCAGTTTTGCCCTTGAAAGCCTGGCTGAAGCCTCTTGCTCCACAGTGTCTTTCTGAATTTGCCTGAGCCAGCTGAATCACTCACCAAATACTAGGAGCCTGGCTCTGACAGAGAATGCGTCCTCTGTGGTTTCGTCCTCTCTGTGTATTAACACTCCTTCTTTCTTTTTTTCCTTTCTCTTCACTGTGTCATCAAATAGCTCATTTCCTTTGTGGCGTAATCCCAGGAAACATGGCTGGCTGGATTTTATTATTACTATTACTATTACTATTACTACTATCATTACTATTTTTCTTTTTTTTTCAGGGCTAGGAATGTTTTGGAATGGGAGGTCCACAGAAGGGCAGCACAAAGTCAAGGAGCTTCACACAGACCACTTAAAGAAGTTTGCCGTGACAGGAAAGAAGGGGGGTTGCCATGCAACAGGGAACATGATCAACAGCCGCCTGACTGGGGACCAAAGGGATGTATTCTCTTTTAAAAATAGCTAAGTATGCTGTTCTTGTGGGAAGAGTAGCCTGTCCTTCACCTGCTCCTTTCAGTGCCAACAGCACAGGGCAGTTAAGTGAATCACAAAAACCCTTACTGTTGTCCTCACAAGTGTCCTGCACCAGCCCTACCTGGCTGAGTGTGACAGCCCAGGTGCGGCCAGGATCAGACCAGGAATAACTCTGGGTCCCAGATTTTTCCCCTCCATCTACTTGGAGTTTGCAGCTAGGCATTTGCTTTGTTTTTCACAGGTTTTTAGTCCCACTAGGCAAAGCCCAGGATCTCGAGGACTGCTTCTAGGATCTCCAGGATGGGTTTTCCCATTGCTGTATCCAGCCGCAGGTAACAGTGCTCCCAGCCAGCCAGGGCTGCCCTGGCCATGGTCCCCGGGCACTACACTGTCAGCCCCTTTCTGAGGGAGATGAGAGAAGCAGGTGCCTCCTGTGCAGCGGGGCCCAACACCAGCACTGGCTCTGCACTGCTCAAGAGGACTGCTGGGTTTCAACCAGCCATGGCAAAGATGAATTCACTCACAAGTTTATCTGTTATGTGAGAGATGCTGTTTTCTTAGGATACCCACTCAGAATGACATTTGAGCAGCATTTCACCCTTCAAGGTCAACACATTAGGCAGGAGCCGTAAGAGCATGTGTAACCCAATCGTACTGCAAATATGAAGTAGAAGTTAGTTCTCTGTTGAATGCTCCGAGTGACAGTCTGTAACATTTCCTTGAGTCAGTGAACGTAACCTTGGACATATACCAGTAAAAAACCAAGGTTTTACGAATGCCTCTAAATGCTAAATGTTTCCCATTATGTGGTTGATTCACAGCACTTAGCAACTCTCCAAGTCAACGTTGGTAGCTACATGAGAACAAAAGTCCTCAAGGAGTCACCTGGGGAAATGTAGAAGAAAAGAGCACATCTGTTCTGTTCTAACATCCAAGTTGGGACCTGGATTTTCTAATACTCCTTCTCCCTGGGAAGGAAGGGGCAAAAAAAGAAAGAAAAGATTCTGCAGAAGCACCTGTGTCCTTCAGAAGAGAACCATATGCCCACTAGCGAATATACCTGTTTATCCATGTCCAGGTAGATAAATGACAAGAGGCGAGGAAAAAATCCCCAGCTATTCCTTTCCTGCCTTCTCTGATCTGCTGTCTGGCTTGGGCCCACACTGTGCAGGGTTGGAAAAAGACCAGCGAGATGATTGCCAAAGGAAAGATGTGAGACAATGCAAGGTATTTTCACAGGACTGGAACTAATCCCAGCATACCTTCCTAGCTTAACTCCAGCCACGCGTGTGAACGGGCACACAGTGCAAACTGTTCTGAATTTACCTCCTCTTTGTCTTTTCCATTTCATAAGAAATACTGTGTTTAAAATAGACCACTGGAGCCTCGAGATCGCCCACTCAGGGGAATTTCACGCAGACGGTCTCAAAGCGTGTGCATGTTGGCGGATGGTCCTCACCGACCATCGCGGGTAGTGTTGGAGAGGGTCCTGCCACAACTTCTGTGGTGTGTTTGCCCAGGCTGAAGACCCTGGAACGTGGTAGGGGAGATGCAGGAGAGGGCTTTGTGTCCAGTGGAGAGATCCTGCTTAGCTGAGCCACAGGAAACATGATAAATTCGTAGAAAGGGACACCACCACTTGAAGCTCCTGATGCAGCACTCAGCAGGACAGGGCTAGGCAGCCCTGGGACTCCTGGTTTTGCTTCTGTGTAGAGAATTCCTGACACGGTCAACACCCTGGCAAGTCCCATGGGCTCTGCTCAGTGCTGCCCACCTCTACCACTTGCATTGCTTTACCAAGGGCTGTAGTTGCTACAGTGTGTATGCGACAAGAACAATCTTGATTTATCATGAGAAAGGTGTTTTTCTTCGTGGGCGTTATTCAGGGTCCACAGGGGGCATGACCTGCCATGGGTCTTCACCCTGTCACTGCGGAGGCAGAATACCTTCTTTCCCAGGAGCTGCCCTTTGTCCCCCGTGCTGCTGGTGTCCAGCCCCTGCACAGCCTGCGGGGCAATGCTGGGTCCCCTGCCAGCACTGGGCTCCAGGGCAGCGCACCGTCATGTACTGTGTCAGACGGACTGTCCCCACTAGAGCATGCAGGTCGGGGAGCCGCGTGGCCCCAGGTATCCTGAACTCAGAGTTGCTCCAAAGTAATTTATTCTGGCTGGAACTAGAACCTAAGCGTCTTTGGGCTGAGCTCTGCATTCATGACCCTGGCCCAAGTCTCGGTCCAACATGCTGGTCTTCTGGTGGAGCCTGCAGATAGAACCCTGAAGGCTAATCCTAATACAATCTTATCAGTGCAGATAATAAGGAACTGCATTATTGAAATTTTTGTCATTGCAGATTCCATGAAGGATAATTACATACGAAAAACAGGAGTTTGGAGATTGGTTCTGGTCATTGATTTAATTGTTCAATGATCATGAAACTAAATATTTTGTAAGAATTGACTTTATATGCTTCCTATTTACTATTGTAATCAGAATTTGACATTGCTAAAGTATCTTGCTTAGGATGGTTTTCAAATGCAGTACTTTCTTTCTTTACAAAATGTTGTTTGTAGGTACTGTGGAGTGGGCTTTATAACATAAATGTGTGTAACGGCTAACATAAAGTGAAACATTCCAGAAGTAGTTCCCTTGTTTTGTGCTGGGGTATAGTCTACTTCACCATATTATCCGTTTACAAGTTTTTCTTCATGTTTGAACTTCTAGATGTTGAGTTTGTCTGGAAATAGTTTTGGACACAAAAAAATTGAGTTCTTGTCAGCACAGCTCTTTTGTCCTACATCCTATTTTAAGTTCACTCTGTTATCCCCTGACTGTTCATCCTAGTTTCAACCTTATTGTTTGAAACCAGGATAACCTCATCGTACATTGTCTCAGCTGATGTCTTGACTAACATACCACACTAAGAAGATGGAGCTTCCATTGAGACACAAGAAATTATTTTCATAAACTTCTATGTCAGTTTTGCACTTTGGCAACACTCCAAGCATAAACTTTTCTTCCGGTGTGTCGTGGTTTAACCCTGGCTGGCAACCGAGCACCACACAGACACTCGCCCAGTCCCCCTCACCCAAAGGAACAGGGAGGAGAATCGGAAAGGAATGTAAAACTCAAGGGTTGAGATAAGAACAATTTAACAGGTAAAGCAAAAGCCGCGCACGCAAGCAAAGCAGAGCAAGGAATCCATTCGCCACTCCCCACGGGCAGGCAGGTGTTCGGCCATCCCCAGGGAAGCCGGGCTCCACCACGTGTAACGGTTACTCGGTAAGACAAACGCCATAACGCCACATGTGCCCACCTTCTTTCTTCTCCCCCCGGTTTATATAATCAGCATGACATCATATGGTATGGAATAGCTGTTTGGCTAGTTCAGGTCACCTGCCCTGGCCGTGCCCCCTCCCAATTTCCTGTGCCCCTCCAGCCCGCTCACTGGCAGGGCCCAAGGAACTGAAAAGCCCTTGACTTAGTATAAACATTACTTAGCAAGAACTAGAATCATCAGTGTCCTATCAACATTGTTCTCAAACCAAATCCAAAACACAACACTCTCCAGCTACTAAGAAGAAAATCAACCCTATCCCAGCTGAAATCAGGACAGGAATGGAAAACTGCCCTAGGACTACTCCTGCTGCATCATGCTGGCGATACCTGCCAATAGCTGAGTGTATCTACTGGGTCCCTGTGTACAAAAGGCTGTGTTCAATGCCTTTGTACAGATGAATTCAGACAAATTTGTAGTTACCAATTTCCTCAGTGGTGAAACACGAGGAAATCCTAACAGCATCGGAGTAAAAGAAGAAATTCTTGCGGACCACAAGTCCTTTACTAGTTACACTCTCTCAGCATCAGAACGGTCACGCAACATGCAACTAAACCATTGCCTAAGGCACACCTCTGCAGGAACAAAATTTCCCAAACCCAGCAGCTTAGTGAACTGCCAGTGACTCAGATGTGCCACACACTTAGGACACATCTATTCTGCCTCACATATTTGATTTTGCCATCCGTTTTCATGGGCTCTATGTGGTACGGTGGAAGAATGTTCTGTCCTTAACAAACTGATTTTTCTATTTTGAGAGTGGTTTCTCACAGATGAGGGAAAGGCATGCTCATCACATTATGGGCCTCATTCCTCCCTCTGCTGTGTAACCAAGAGAAAAGCACGGGAGCACAGAACCCCTTTACTGAGATCCTGATCTTCTGAAATGTTCCTTGGTCCTACCTGGAGTGTACCACCCTAGCATTCACATTGTTTATAAGACAAATCGTATCAAAAGATCCATTTTAGATGGATGAGACATTTTGTAGTCCCAAAAAAGTTTTATTTGGACTTTGTGCAATTAAATAGCATTCACAGCTTAATACACTTTGGAATATTTTGCCGTTGCCAGAACCTTTCCGCTTCTCCCACTCCCCTCTGGGAGGGGAGGTTTGGCAAAGGCACTCGTTGTGAGCTGGAAGTGTATTGGGAAGAAATTAAGAGTATGGAATCAGTGATGTCCTGCTGGCTGGAAACAGGGGGTGATTTATTCCACCAGCCAGTGATGCCAATGCTTCCTGAGTTTGTGCCCCTGTTGTGGCAGCTGCTCTAGAAAGGAGATGGTGGTGGTGGCCAAGACAGGAGCAACTGGAGAAGTCTCCTCAGGAACAGAGTGTTTCAAGATTTCTTGTTTGGTCTGTTATGTTGGGGTGACTCCTCAAGTTTCTCAGATCTGCTGTTTACCACTCGACTGCTGTCTGCTGTTCAATGTACTACTACTACCCCACCCGTCAGCCTCTTCTAGGCAAATAACAGGGTCAGGAGGTTGTCATGTACCACTGTGATGGGAGGATGGTGGTGCAAGTGGCAGCCCTGTGCGTGGCACACAGCGGGGAAAGGGAAGTAGTTCATTGTGCAAATATACCCCTAAGCCATGTTTTG
>NC_054080.1:9494382-9591485 GCF_017639655.2 Falco naumanni
CCGGACAGAATTTAACACTTCTCAGCCTTAAGTGGGTAACTTTACACCACTTGTCTGCTTGTGCTCCTTGGTCCATGTGGCCCACGGTGCATACCAGTGAGACGCAAACAGTCTGAGCTTTCTGGTCACCTTGGGCAAGTCACCCCACTGCTGTGTGGCGCTGTGCTCCCCGTCTGCAAAGTGTGTGGGGGAAATGAAGTACTCAGATAATATTTCTGCACCTCCCTTGGCAACTGAGGAATGAAAGTCCATTGCTCCACAGATAGAAATTTTGTTTTCATGATTTACTTTAGCTTGTGGCTGCTATTTTTTCCATTTTACAGTTAAGGCGCATCGGCAAGAGCCCTCCAGACACTTGTGGGAAGCCAGGGCTCTGTGCTCCTTGGCAGAATCTCCTGGGTCACCTTTTCTTTGCCCTGACAGCCAGGAGTTTGTCTTGCGTAGTTGGGCTGGTACCATTCTCACTCTTAGTAACCCATCTGTGACTTGGAGGCAAAGCTCAGCCTGACGCAGGGTGAACACAAGCGGCTCTGTTGGTGTTCTCGCTGGGCTCCTGAGTGACCCTTTGCTGAGGACAGGTCACGCCCAGTGCCAGGAGTTCAGGGTGGCCCAGCAGCTGCTGCACAGCAGGAGCTCCTCAGCAGGAGCTGCTCAGGCAGACGGGGCAAGGGGCAGGTTTTGAGCACAGGCCCAGGACACCGTGCCGCAGCCTTGGCCCGCAGCCCTGCCCGGTGCCCTGAGTGGGCACGATGCGGCACGGCGGAGGCAGCACGCCAGCCGTGATGCCAGGGCCCGGACCAGGACCCAGGACCCAGGATGCCCTTTCCACCGCGGGAAATCCTTTGCACGCGCGGGGGGCATGCGCGCCCCCCGGGAAGGGAGGGGGAGGAGACCGAAGGTGGGCAGCCGGGCGAACACACGGAGGGAGCGGGCGACCCGTGACAGCGTCGGTGCCCCTAAACCCCAGGGATGCGCCGGCTCAGAGGGCCCTGGCGTCCCGGAGCACGGGGCTCCGCTGGCAGCCGGGTCGCGGCCGGGGGACGCCAGCGGCGCTGCGTATTCCGCGGGGCGGGGGCCGGGGGAGGAGGTGCAGGCAGGGGGCTCCGGGCCGCGTCCAGCCTCCCGCCGGCAGCTGCCGAACGACAGGTAGAACCCCCCGGGGGGGGGGGGGGCGTGTTGCTCCCCGCCCCCGCGGCGTGTGGCAGCGGAGAAAGCCCCGGGGGCCGGGGGCTCCGGCACGCAGGAGGGCGCCGGGGGCGTGCGGGCCGGGCGGGGGCGGCCGCGGCGGAGCCCGGGGAGACCCCGCTGCCTGCCCGCCCCTCCGCCCGCCCCTCCCCTGTCCCCTCCCTCCGCTCCGCAGCAGGGGCGGGGGGCTGGAAGCCGGGTCCGGCGCCCGGGGAGGCAGAGGCGGAGAGGCGGGCGATGGGGGAGCAGCCGCGCCGGCCACTCTCCGGGCATCGCTAGGGCGGCGAGGGGGCGGGAGGGGGCGAGCAAGAAGAAGGACAGGGACAAGGACAAGGGAGGGCGTCCCGGGCCCCCGCCCCTCTCCGCCGCGCCGAGGAGGGAGGGCGGACCACGATGGCCGGCTGGCGGGCGCTGCCCGCCCGCCCGCATGGAGACCGCCGCCCGTAGCGGGGCTGCCGCGCCGCACCGCGGGGTGAGCCGAGCCGGGCCGGGCGGGTACGGGGGGGGCGCAGAGGGCCGGGGCGGGCGGCGAGGGGCGGGTGGGAGCCCGCGGCCGGGGGCGCCTCCGGCCTGGCCCGCCCGTGCGGCACCGTGTCCCGGGGCGGGGCTCGGGCCGGCGGCGGGAGCCCGGCGCGGCGCCAGGGGCGCTGGGGCCGCGGGAGCCGGGGCGACGCGGCGGGGCCCTTCCTCCACCGGGAGGTGCCGCGCTGCCCCTGCCCCGGCGTGGTGCGGCGGGCGGGACCCGGCCCCGGGCAGGGCGGTCCCTCGGCGGCGCCGTGCGGGGCCGGCACCTCGCCTGTGTCTGGGTCGGGGTCCCCGGGGGCGCGAACCGCTTCCCCTCGCCTCGGCTCGCTGCCGGCGCACCCGTGGTGCCGCCCGACCGCGTCCGCGGTGCCGGACCGTGGGCCCTCTTGGCCCCGGTGGCGGGGACAGAGCGGCGCCTCCCACGAGGCGGCGGGGAAGGCGGGCACCGTCTTCCCGTGACCGTTCCCGGCTGTGCGCTTCCCTGCCGGTGTCGCGCCGTGCTGCGGAGTTGGCCGCTAGTTTGGGAGAAGGCGGCGTGCTGCAGCAGGGCGTGAGGGTACGCTGCATGTAGGGAAAAGAGGCTTCGGAGTAGACATGCAAAAATGTCCCTAGATGCGACAGCGTTCGGATGTTTTGAGAGACGTGACCCAGAGTCTTTTTGCATCTGTAGAAAAGCTAGGTTGTTCCAAAAGGAAAAAAAGCAAGCCTTTTCATCAGTAGTGATTTAAAGCTGTCATTGCAGCTAGTGAGATGAGATTTCCAAACTGACACCTGAGGTTGTACAATAGTCCTTTTGAGCCCTCTGGGTGACTACTTCAGAAATAAATGGATGAGATTAACAGTACTGATCTTGGATATGATGTGGTCTTTGTGGGGATATGAAGACACGTGGGACAGCGCAGGGACTTCAGGTGACATCCTCCCTATTGTGAATGAGATGGGTATGGTGAGGAAAAGCAGAGGTCATGGCTCTGTGCTCAGATTTCTCCCTGTTTCTACTTGGGCACAAGGAAGGTCGTTTCTTAAAACCTTTCTGTTTTGTACAGTGGGCTCTTGTGCTTGACTCGGTGAAAGAAGGTTTCTGGAGGAATTACTGCAGAGGAGGTTACCTTCGGGGCAGAGGCTACTTGGTGTAATTGCCTTCAGCCTGTAAATTTCAAGATCCAGTTTAATCTGAGGACATGGCTGTGGACCTCCATCTTTTTTTAAGTAATCTCACTACTCTCAGGTGTGAGTTTTTGGGGGCTATTTCTAAAAATAAAAAAATGGGAAGACCTTAGGGGAAGTCTCTTCTGCATTTGTCCGTAGGTATTTTTGAACATACTGTGGCAGGAGGAGAACCTGCTTTCGAGGCTTTACACAGGGGAGGAAAAAGGACAGACTTTACATCAACTGAGGATCTTTCAAGTACTGGGAGCTATGACAACAGCTCCCTGCTACATCTACATTTATTTGTATTCCTTCTTCTCCTCCTCAACTTCCATTGCTAGCTCTCACGTGGCATAATTTGGTGTTGGCTTATGCTCACTCTTAGTAGAAAACCAGTGGTGCTGAAAAAGGTGCTAAACCCACATTTATCAACAAGGTTGATGTTCAGTGTTATTTCCCCTTTGGCGGTGGATGTGGACTTGTTTCAGAATATGTAGACCTACTGGGCAAAACTGTGCTAGTTGTTGGTGCTTATTAACCTGTTTCAACATGCTCAATAAAGACCATGCTCCCACCCCCACCCCCAACTGATGAGACAGATTTTTTCAGAGGAGGCAGGGGGCTAGTGGGGAACTGTATCCTTAATTCCTCAGCCATGAGGTCACATCTCAGTTACAGAACCTTTTGCTGGGTCTGTAATTGAAGACATACTTGGGACTGAATTGTGAGGGTTAAGCAGCAGAAGGAGATTTCTGAATTTGCAATTGCATCATAGCTGTCTTGTTTTTCTTAATACTGTACCTTAGTTTTCTTTGAAAACTTTGATCACCATGAAATAATTTTCATTTTTTTCTTCGCTCACTCTTCCCTGCCTCTTTATTCAGTGATAGGAGGCTAGATGCACTTGTTGTTTTGAGGTGGTTTTTTTAAGTTGGAAAACATTTCCTTAATTGTTATTTTATCAGATAGTATGTCAAACTGATTATCCTACTTCCCAGTGCTCTCATTTTTCTTCCTAATAGTTTCTGCAGCCACAGATACCTTGCAGATCTGTAGATAATACAGGAACATGGAGGAAGCATGTTTTTCCAGTGGTATTCAGGAGGACCTATTGTGAATATCACTTTGACAGGGGGGTTGTTGTGGAATTGTCACTTACGGAGCTAGGCCCTCAAGGTAGGCAAACTTCTCTAATGAAAAACAGCTACATATCATCAATGCTTAAAAGAAACATCTTTTTAATCCACTAATGCTGGCCTGCTTTTACTGATTGAAGTTATGGCTAAAGACTAACCTTTTAAGTTGGTGACTCTTCAGGAGTAAGATCTGTCTTGAGCATTGGTTTCCCCTGTCATTGTTTCCTGAAAATAAAAGTAGAACAAAGAGAAATTCTGTAGTGATGATGCCAGAAACCCTTGTGAACTCTCTCTCTACTGGTTTATGCCAATCAAATTTGTGATACATGTCAATGCGCTAGTTTTCATACAAGGGTGCCGAAATCAGCTGTGCCATCTTGTTCTGAGAGACTGAAATCAGAGTGGTTTTTACTTAGGAAGTGAGAACACCCCTCCTTATGATGGCATACGTCTTGAAGCCTTTGCTTGGTTTTTAGTCCATTCTTTCCCAGGTGAGATATCCATGTGAATTAAACAGGTTGATTTTTGTTTTGTCAGCTTAGTTGGCAGCTGGGAGGTTAGTTCTCCAGAATTTGCTGTATAGTGTCTGTTGTGCCTGGAGGTCTGCACTGCTCTGTGCTTTGAATTTCCCAGCTCTGGAGGAAATCCATGCCTTTCACATACCCTGGCTTGATGTTACATTGAGTTCTGCACACTCAGTCCTGTACTCTTTAACAGGCCATGTTTTCTTTCTCTTCGGGCTTTTATTGCACTTTTTTTTATTTTCAGTTGTGATCACAGACAGAAAAGACTGGGTGGGAACATCCACCAGCAAACCCAGCTGTTCACTGAAGAACACCCAAAGCTCTCGGGGTTTTTAATAGGTTGATGTTTGGATGGGGCATAAATATACAACTAACAACCGACATATTTATTGCTGCTTGTGTGTGAAATTGGTGCTGTTCTTGCCCGCCTATCCTCTCTTACCTATTTAGGCATTATTTGATGGGTTTGTGTATCAGGGTGAAACTTGCTTTTCAGTGGTGCTTTTCAGAAATGCTTGCTTGGCAGCAGCTGAGAGAACATTTGTGAGTGGCATTGTTGTTCACGATGCATGTCCTGATTCTGAAAATCTCACGCTTTTGTTAAAATTGTGCTACCATCAATGTCTATTGGATGCCATGAACAAGGGTCAGAAGAGGGAGGCTACAGAAACAGTAGCTACTCTGAATAATCACTAGCTGGGTTGTTAGATACAGGGTCAACATTCACCCATTTCCTCCCTTTTTGGAAAACCTGCAGTGTTCGTAGCCTGTACGTTGTTCACTGTCAAAACAGTGCTGAACACTGTTGTCAACAGTCAGACCTCCTTACAGTCAGTAACTGCCTAAATCACCTATAACAACGATGAGGGCAATTCCGTGCATTTGCAGGGAATGTAGTGTCATTCATATGGTAGTCTTTTTTGTGCTGCCTTTTTTATCTAATAAGCCAGTGGATCATAGTCTGTCTGTCCTCTTGAAGTACAAGATAACTTTCCTTACCCAGGTGGGTTTCTGTGAAGAGCTGCTCTGTTCAGTAATCCAAATGGGAACATTTGAATAAGATTTCAGCATGAATTTTCATAGAGGTTTCTTGTGCTGCTTTTTACTACTTTGCTGAGACACCAGTGAATTCAGAATCCTGCTTCACCATCCATCAGTTTAAATCAGTCAAAAGGAGAGGAGGAGGAGAAAAAAATCCAACTTTGATGAAAACATACATACTGAAAAGGCAGTTGTATCATATTTATATTCTGCTGTGTGCTTCTGTCACCCACGCTTGTAAAATACTCACTGACAACAAAATGAAGTACATTTAATTTCCAAATACACAGTAATTTACTGTATTTGCTGAGTAATTACTGGTAGGTCTTCTTTGATAACTTATTTTTCTTCTTATTCCAGCCCTTCTTCCATTCCTTGTGCATGGAGGGGGGTGTTTAATAATACACAAACTGATGAGTAACTCAGTTTGTATTAGCTATTTGTTTTTAAATTGACTGAGATACTTAGCAAGAAACTTGAAAAATATAATTTCGTAAAACACAGCTGGGATTTTTGGAGCATCCCATGAGAACTATTTATGGGAGAAAGGAAAAGTATTGAAAGAATGAAGAGTCATTGTAAATATGTGCCTTATCTTCCTTAAAACACCTAAATTGCATTCCTTTGTGCTCAAACCTTGCTTGTAATACCAATTAAACATGCTCAGTAACCTGTCAGAATAACACAGGTCTGATGGCAATGCTATTCTTGGATGAATGAAGCCAGAAAAGGAGTCTCGCCTTCTCAGAGTAAACCTGCTATAGAAATTCACACTCTCCTATGCTAAAAGCCATTTGTACTTCTCAAGAGTGACCTTGGCCCTGCTTACGAAAGCTGTGCCAGTTCAGCCAGCAAACCTGGGGACAATAAGGACAGGACAGCTTGCAAAACACAGGGCTGTGGGATGACAGCCCCAGTAGACTGCAGAGTGCCCCAAAAGGCCATTTGTTCCTTTGCAAGGATTGTGCCCGCTGGCAGCTTTGAGCGTGACTGTGCTCCTGATGAAGAGGAGCTGTGGGGAGCTGTCTTAGCAGTCACCATTCTGGGAATACTGTTGTCAGAGTAGAGAAAATACATGTGTGTGTTGAACAGGAGTGTTTGCACATCTTTTTATTATGGCTTAATATAGTTAGCTCAAAACCTTTGCTAGGTTGCAGAACCATTGGCTGTAGCCTACCAGGCAGAAAGTGGAACAAATTAAAGAACTGAGTGTGAAAAACTGATTGACGGTGATCATCTTTGCAGCTGGGGTATTCAGGGATTTGAATTCAGAGTCAAGAAAGGGGGCCCTGGGGTCTGCTTTAAGAAATATGTGGTAATAGTTGGCATGTTTCTTAAGCAGGACCAGGTCAGTCAGAAGATGAGTCTGCAGCTTTATGCTTCTATACACTGGGCTGAGTCAAAGAAATTTCAGGTCTCCCCAGTGCAGATGTAAGCCACAATCTTGATCAAGGTTTGACATCCTTGCATCACTTGGACAAATTAGTCTTGGTTATCTTGAGAATACAGGGAATGTTATTTGGAAAGACATGAGAAGATGTAACACAATTGTCAGTCATGAAAGCCATCAGGAGCATGTCATGCCTTTCAGCAAATAGGATACCAGAAAAAAAAAAAATACTAGTAGTCAGGAAACACGCAGCTTCCTGATGCTTTCATTGAGATCCTGCTACTGGCTGGCTGCATGAGGTTGTGTACTCCAAATGCAGACACAGTATGCAGATGTACAGTGGTGTCCTGGCTGCAGGTTTGCTGGTTGATTTTCTATACTGACGAGCATCAGAGAGCAGCCCTTTGTAGCAGCCTGTGGTATTGAGGAAACTAGAGGTGAGTCATGGGTTGTAGCAACCACATGGCTACTGTGAGGCTGCCAAAAACACAAGAGAAAAATCGTTGGTACATAATCATTTCAGGCACTGCTACAGCAGTGAGTGGATAGAGACCATTGTTTATGTGGGGTTGTCGCATGTCGCATATAGTACATCTGTTTCTGCTTTCATGCATGCCATTGTGCATGAAGCCAGTGACCTGAGAAACTGATCTGAGATGTGAGAAACAACTTGGAAATTTTCAGGTATCTTAGGTTAGATAAGGACAAGGCAAATTAAAAGAAAAAAAAAAACCGAGAGGTTTGTTGATATTCACCTTGAGCTTAATACAGAAGCTGTAATGCCAGTGCAGAGATAGCATAAGGCTGCATTAATCTGTCCTGCCACCTGTCTTGGAGGAGATGCAATTCATGTAACAGCACCTGGCCTACCCACAGGCTTCGCTGAGTTTAGCTCACTTAGCGGGTATTGGAGCTGGACCATGTTCAATTTGCATCAGCTAACATTATGCAAGGCAGTTGCAGAATATAACTAATTCACAGGTGTTCAGCAAGAAAAGCAGCATCTGTGCTAAAAGGAATGATCTTTAAAGAGAAGCTGTTCAAGAGCTATATGCCAATCATTCACTTGTATGATTTGTATGAAAGTGGAAGAAATTTTGACTAGAAAGGTTAGTCTATGAATTTGTTTCTCTTATGCAGGCAGTTTCCATAGCAAAACAAAATTCTGGAAAATAACAGGTTTCTGCCAAAAATTACTCAGTTCTGAAAAGTTTTGGCCCAAAATATTGAGAAGAAATACTATGCATAAACAATTTTTTTTGCTGTAGAGGTGTTCTTTGAGGGTTTGGTTTACGTTTACTTAAAATAGTGAACATCAAATGATCCACCATTTTGAGTTGCATTAGGGTTTTTTTTCTTTTTTATTTCCAGTTGAAAGTGTAAGGGTTTATCTGTTTTTCTGTGTTGTGTTAGTGTCTTGAGTTTGGCGGAGAACATTCTACTTTTGACTTTGCTACCTAGAGTAAGAGAAGGGATGTAGAGCTTGAAGTAACAGAAAGAGATTGAGGATCCACTGAACATCCCCGATGTCTGCTAATTCTGTTTGTGTACTTACCTGTGTTCATTAATTGGATTCTTGCAGAGATTTTCTTGAGTTGTGGTTCTATGATGGAAATAAGAGCTAAGGTAGGAGGGCTGGGAACAGGGAAGGAAATGGTTTTAAGCTGATGAATACCATAAGATGGTTTTCTTGCTAACGGGAAGAAAATGGGGTGTCATTTCAGACGGAATGGAATATTTTGTTGGCTTTGTAGCACTGTTCTATCTTTTTAGGGTTTGCAGCTTCTTTCTGTAAAAGCTTTGTTTTATTTACCCCAATTTTGAAAATACCTGCTCTAGCTTTTGACCAGAAGCATGTCCTCAGGCTCCTCTGCTGCTCTTTCCTTTTTATTCACCAATTCCCTTAAGAGAAGGGAAAGCGCGCAACTGGTGTTCAACAGAGTGGCAGTGGTGTGAATTGGGTGGATTGTATTTACTTAGTATTGCCAGTGATTGCCCAGGAGGTGACTACATTTGTTCCTACAGGAAAGGGACCACCAAAGACAGATTTTCCTGCTGCTCTGTAATAGCTCTTGAAATAAAAATTGAGACACACTTTTTTTTTTTTAAACTGATAACGATTTTGTTGCCTAAGTGTAACTTCAGACCTTAATTCTGATCACCACAAGTCATGAATAAGCTATTTGCTTGAAGAAATATTAACACCAAGGTAAACAAAGTATAACAGAAAGAGACCCAGGCTGGAATGACAAAAAATGAGTAAATGTCATTGACCTTATTGTACTGCAGGCTTTGTTCTCTAAATAGGAATATATAGGTCAAGGAAATGGTAAATAAACTTGCTGACGTTTTTTCAATACTGATAGCCTGCATTTCCTGGCATGATAGTCTGTATTTTCCAGTACATAATGATCTTCAATTAATCTGCAATTGTTTATCCAGCCAAATGCTCATGTCTTTGGAATCAACACCACTAGGGTGCTCAAAGGAAAACCAAAGCTCATATGAGATCAGGTAATCCACTTCAAGAAGCTCATCCTGTAATGTCTTTCAGCCCAGTAGCCCTATAAACATTCTTTCAGTGCTCAAAAAAAATTAATTAATATCAGATAATTGATGTTTGAAAACAATTAGTATTGATACTGTTAATTAATAGTTGACATAAACTGTATTTCATCTTAGGTTAGACAAAGTTAACTTAGGGATGGATGTTAGTACCATTCCTGGTGATCTGGAGTTAGGACAGAAGTTGGAATATGTTGTTCCTTCAGTATATGACTTTGAAATTTGTGTTACTTATCTGCATCTAGGACATCATCAATGCACAGATCATTATTATGATACTTGCTTTGAAAATGATTGTGTTACTTGTCGCCATACTTCTGGTAGTATCTCAAAATGTTAGTCCATGATGTCAGTGTGCAGACAGCACTTTCTCTTTGGTCTCTGGCTGATGCAGCACTGCAAAGAGAGATTGATAGCCAAAGGGGAGAATATGCTGCTTTCGTTAGGAGAATATGGCAGTGACGGTGATGCACACCCAGTGACAGAAGTTTTCCACAGTGGACTTCAGTTCAGCATTATCAGGAAGGAAATGTGTAACCAAATTTGCAATTTGTTTGGGGTTTTTTTTAAGGATTTTAAGAAGTTATTTTTTATGTTACACTTTTTGATACTAGAAATAGGTATTTGACTAGTTTTATGACAGACTTTTTTTTTTTTTTTTTTTTTCTCTCTAAGTCTTCATTTGCTAACCAGAGCTCACCTTGGCTAGCATACAACTTTGTCGTCTTTAGTAATTTCATCTTGGGAAACTAACATCTTTATAACACTTTCTAAAATTATTAATGTTGCCATCCCTTTATAATGGTGAGGCTTCATTTATCTTAAGAAGAATTCCTCCTCTGGCTTCATTTATACAGAAGAGACAGTTCCTGCTTTTGTCAGGTACTTGGTCTGATGGATGTGTATCACAGTCTTTAAAGGTGATTTAATCTGGCCCGAAGTTATTCATGGGGTTCTTGGTTGAATAACTCAGTGAAATGGCTTCACAGATCAAAAATGCGTGCACCAGAGAGCAGAGGTTTGGTTGCATTGCTCTTTTTATGGGGCAGGAAAATACACTTCTAAGTATGAGCAATATGAGTTGCAAAGACAGGACTACTTAAATGGTAACTGTCAAAAGAACAATTTGTTTAGTTGAGGCTACTTTTCATTATTCTTTTGGTACGTATTTGTCCAGCTCTTAAGTTCCTGCTGCAATCATGCTGATTCTTGATTCCAAGATGTTTGCTGTGGTATAGAGGACTAGCAAAACAGCTGTTCAGCTTTAAATCCCATTACACAAGTCTCATAATAAATTTTACCAGCACACTTGCTATTTGCAGTGATGTGATGTGGAATGATTTTAAAAAATGTTACTGCATTGTGGAACAATAAAAAGCAATCATTTTAAAACTGCCATTCCTTTTTCTTGTTACTATTTACCTTGGTGATCTTCAGCAGAAGCCAGCCAATGGTGCATGTAATTAAAAAAATAAATTAAAAAAAAAGGAAAAGGGGAAAAGTCTTTATCTCTGTTATAAAGCATTCAACAAAAGAAATAGAAAGGAATAAAATCTACAATGTTTTGTGAGGAGACTAGCATGAGTTAGAGCAGTAAATGGTATGTTAATCAGAACGGAGAGCACAGTGAGCATTTCAAGTAAAGCTCATACCAAACCACAGGACAGAAAAGCACATTCTGATATTTTTGCATTCTGCACCTCAGTTAAGAGGTAGAGTGAATATCTAAATGGGTTTTGATTGGCATTCAATGGCTCTGTGAGCAGAGAGGAGAGGTGACAGGAGGTCCGGGTACCCACGTCCTAGACCTCAGGCTTTTTTGGGTTTTCTTTATGTGGTGCTTTGTCCCTTGTCAGCTCCTCCATCCTCTTGTAATAGAAAAAGAAGACCTTTGCTCTGAAGCCAGATGTGTGAGGTGTCCATCTCAAGACTCATATCAGTCATGTTCATCTCCTTTATCGTGCTCAACAACATTGCATGTACCTTAACTGCAAACTTTTTCTGTTTTTTATGACTACTGTGGTGTGACTCTGAGTCATACAACTCATCTGGGATTTGTTTACTCATGTGTGTGCAGTGGCAAAGCCTTCAACACCCTGGCTGGCAAGAGTGGCGTAATTTTCAGGTTTGTTCCCAGCTTGGCTGCTGGAGGAGTCTGATGTTCTGTGCCCTTGCTTGGGTGTCCACCCTTGGCCTTCCTCAATATACTGGTCTTCTCAATCCTTATTTACTTTTGTCTCTTACAGTTTTAATTTTATCTACCTGTGATGATGACAGAAGGAGGAAACTGAAACTTCTTCAGTAATTCCATTGTGTCAGGAAAGTAAACTGAGATTACTTGCAATCTTAAGTATTCATTAAGGCATTCGTTGTAGTAATTGCAGTTTTGTTTTAAGACTTAATAGCCTCAGTGAGAGACTAAAAGTTTTGGCCAAATCATCAGTGATTCGCAGTTGGTACTTCTAAAATAAATTACTTGCTTTTAAGCCTTCAAACAATTCTGCTGCTGGAACATTTTCCTGATGAGTTGTGGAGTGCAGGATGTAACAGAATTATTTCAGTTCAGGTGGGTGACAGATGGGAATTAGAAACAAATTTTCAGAACGTCTCTCTCCCTCTGTATTAGTGTAGCAGAAGCAGTTCATGCCCTGTTTTATCAGTTTGCTGTAAACAGTAGCTGAACAGTTGAACAGTGACGGCTTGCAAACAAATACTGAGGTGCTCGGAGGGTACCTGTTATCCTGAAAGTCATGCAAAACGAGCGCAGTGTATTGATGTGTGACAAATACAGGTTACTACAGATACAGCTGGATTTTCAGTGGGAGGGCAGAAGGCAAGTGATATGATGTAAAGTAGAGGTGAAGAAGGAAGGGAATGAAATGGTGTAAATGGTGGTCATTCTGTGAGCATCAGTAGTTGTTAAGTGTTACGGGAATGAGAGTTGGTCTCTGTTGCCATCCCATTTTCTTTATACCTTCCAGGCTGAGCAGAAGATGGGGTTCCCCCACTTGGTTCTGGGCTCTATACTTGGAGTCTATACTCATGCATGTTTTGATGAAGAATGTCATATCTCTAAACCAGTCCTATATTGCAGGGCTGTTATATCAGGATTAAGGCCATGCAGCTTCTTACTAGTGTGTCTACAGCACTTTTAGCTCTCCTCTGCTCTGCATTTGGACCATGCTTTTGGTTTGACCTCCTGTGCAAACGGGCAGGGAGTTTCATCCGCTCACTTTTTAAACACTGTAATGTGTGTCTCAGGAATAGCTTCTAAAAAGGTATTAAAGCTTTATAAGCATCTTGCAGAGAAGTATGCGTTTCTTTCATCTCTCTTTCTGTCTATGCGTGAAGGTACAGTTCATGGTACTGATCTGTTGACAGTAGCCTGGTTTGTTGCAGACAGTGGAGTTATACAGGTTTATAGCAGAGGATGGCATGTTTTGTGATTTAACCCTGGCTGGCCACCAAGCACCACGCAGCCGCGCGCTCACTGCCCCCCAGGTGAGGTAGGGGAAAGAATCAGAAAAGTGAGAAAACTTATGTGTTGAGATAAGTACAGGTTAAGAGGTAAGGCAGAAGCCGCGCACACAAGCAAAGCAAAGCAAGGAATCCATTCACCACTCCCCATGGGCAGGCAGGTGTTCGGCCATCCCCAGGGAAGCAGGGCTCTGTCACGTAATGGTTTCTTGGGAAGACAAACGCCATAACACCAAATGTGTCCCCCCCCCCCCCTCCTTCTTCTTCCCCCAGTTTATGCATATACTCAGCATGACATCCCATGGTATGGAATATCCCTTTGGCTGGTTCAGGTCACCTGTCCTGGCAGTGTCCCCTCCCAGTTCCTTGTGCCCCTCCAGCCCTCTCACTGGCAGGGCCCAGGAAACTGAAGAGTCCTTGGCTTAATATAAACATTACTTAGCAACAACCAAGACATCAATGTGCTATCAACGTTGTTCTCACACCAAATCCAAAACACAGCGCTGCACCAGCTACTAAGAAGAAAATTAATTCTATCCCAGCTGAAACCAGGTCAGCATGTCTCACGTGAAAGTCAGAATATAACCCTGTGCAGGTAGCCTATGTTTTATGTACTACACAGTATTGGGTGTATTGAGTAGGGTGAAATTACACCAAATAGAAAAGCAATTTGGTTTCTTTTTCATTTCTGCTTTGCTTCAGTTAAGCAGTGATTAATGCAGGCACTCAAAACTCTAATGGCTGTATTTCTTTAAAATGGTTCATTTTTAAGAAATCTTGATTCTGCTAATCAAGTCTCAACTCCCGTCTTGGCCATTGTTACAGCCCTGAAAATGAAACAATAAATTGTGGACTGAAATCTGTGGCTATCCACATTTCAAATTAAATGCTAGATCTTTTGATGTCGGCACATTCACATTTTGAAGAAGCTGTGCTGCAAGAGATTTCTCAGACCACCTCTCCCCTTGCTGTCGTGATGCTTTTTCATAGAATTTGATAGAACTTTGATTCTCTTGAACTTAATGGCAAAGCTTCTACGGATTCCGTGGGATCAAGGTTTGACTAGTATTTGCAAGTGCTGTAACCTCCACAGGACTTAAGTTTTGTCTTGCTTAACATAAAAATGGCTAAAGCTTAAAATAAATAAATGGACTATATCACCTTGATGTCAAGTGTTTTCAGGGGACAGTTTCACAGTACAGTTCTTGTGTTTGTTTGTAAGCACTTATGATGTATATGCTGACATGCAATGAACACCAATTTATTAAGGCATTTCTCTTCCAGTCAAATATATGTTTGGCGGTTTTGAGTCAGCCCTCAGTGTATGCACAACTTCTCTTTTTTTTCTGCCACCTTGCAGTCTGCTTTGCTAGCCTTTTCTCCCAGTCTCACAACCTAACACAAAGACAATCAAATCAAATTAGCTTCTCTGACACAAAAAAAGACCTGGAGCTTGCTGCTTGCTCAAATATGTAGTCTTACATTGAAGACCTGCTAACACTGAGACACTTCAGGAAGTTTCACTTGTTGGTGATATGGCCAGAAAGCAAATGGTGGGCAAATAAATTAGGTTGATCAAAGTAGAAAGGATGGCTACTCTGATGCATTTAGGTCGTGAGTCTTTACCTGTCTGTCCAGGGACTAGGAAGAAAGAGTAGGTTAGTTTATTAACCTGCAGTCTACTACTGCCTACTAAGCACCTGGAGGCTGCTGCTGTCGGGTGGGATATTGAGTGTGATAATGACTGCTCTGATGCCTTTATACCAGTTCCAGTCTCTGTGACTGGAAATGCTGCTTATTTGCTTTTGAGTGGATATAGATCAGGTGTTCCAGCTCCTCAGATTTCCATTACCTACCTGCCTAATAAACATCATCCTGAACAGGGTACCAGGGAAGATCAATCATAATGTAGTCTCTCCAAGGTCAAGCTTGGCCAGGGCCTTGAGATGGGTTGCTGTAAGTGGTATGTTTTGTCTAAGTGTGGATGTAAAGGGAGAGACTGGATAAAAGAGTTAAAATGCTCTTAACAAAAGTGGTGCACATGTAACTGTGAGAGATGAGGAACAGTGTTTTTAGCATGCCTTTGACCATAGGACAGGCCAGGCTTCTGTAACACTCAGGGTTTCACATAATACAGAGAAAATTAGCCTGGAAATGAAAAGGACTTAATTAAAATGTTATTTTCACTTTGCTACCCACTTATTATCACAGCATAGCTGAGTTTGTTAATGAGATATGCCAATTATAGTTGTTTTCTTTCTCAAAACTGCAGGAGGAAAAAAAGATTTTAAAGGTCATATGCTTTGTCTTTTTTTTTTTGAAGAAGCTATACTCCTTTTTAGAGTGGCTCTCAAAAATAGGTTTTGATGAAAGAACAATTACCATGGTCAAAATGAAAAAAGAAAAAAAACCCCAACTTCAGTATTCTTTTAATGTATGGATTTTTAAACCGAATACATTAAACTGAAATGCAGTTCCCTTCTGTGCATGATGAAAAGGAAAAAATTATAAGAATTCAAAATGTAGAAGAAAATGGTTATTATGTGAAATTTTATCATGTGCCATACAGTTTTCTCTCACAGATTTTTTCTAATACAAAAGTGTGTTCCTAAGTAACAGATTTCCTTTTTTATCATAAGGCTGTTAGATTAGTGGAGATGATAGTCATGCTGCTCTCACATAAACAGATGCTTCAATTAGGAGTATTAACAGGCCTGTGATCTTTGGATGAAAGGTGAGAGAATATTCTGACACTCAAGGTTTTTTATCATCTTTGCTGTTCCTTGTGAGGGTGTGTTTTCATTTTTTGTCTGAAAGCCTGCTTTTTGACCTTTCTCAAGCAGCCCCATGAAGGGCTGTGAATTTTGTTTTCTGCTTCCAGTCAGTATCTGCCTTCTGCAACCTCAACTGCATGCACGCCTGGCTGGGCAGGCAGGGCCATGGTCTGCTATCTGTATCATCTATGTGCAGGCTTGTAAAGCAGAGCAGAACTTAGCCCTTCGGATTCTCTAATGGATTTCACTTGCCTTTGCCATGGTACTCATTCCGACTATGTTACAACCTCACCCTGAACCCTTTCGCTGCCCTGACCTTCTACCCTCTTACTTTGCCTCTCTCTGGAGAGGCATCAAAGCTAATCTCTTCTGTCCTTTTGACTTCATAGTACAGATTTATTTGCATTATCTTTTTACAGTGATAGCAAAGCTAACATCTACAACGCATCTCACTTAGGCTATGAAATGTTTCTATTTCACCACAGTCACAGTAGAGTGGTCTACAGGTGTCAGGTGAAGCAAACTCTGGGTGGCCTTTTTATTCCCTAAACCCAAAAGAGGGAGAGTGGCACCAGTGATGACTGTTTCGGTGATGTACAGCTAGCAGTGCTTTTTCACCCTTTTCATCACCCCTAAAAACATTTCACAGGAAATATTCCTGCAGCCAAGCAGAAGCTTAAAAGTGAGATTATTTGCTTTAGAAATGCATTTTTTCAGAGAGTTGAAGTTTCTTGGTTACAGTTTCTATTAATTTCTGTGTGCTTGAGTAAGCTCAGCATGTAGCAAAGAGAAGGATTAATATACAGGGGTGATTTTTACTGTCCTCTTCTCCTTGTTAATACTGTGCTCTGTTCCTCTGTGACCACTGTCCAGACAAAGCCTCCTGAGACCTGTCTCCTTGTTTCACTCCAGCTTCCAGCAGCTAGCTCAAGTGGAAGTAACCACTTACAGTAGCAGTAGAAGGATCATCAAAATGAAGGAATATTTACCCTGCTGCTTGGGTGGTTTTGGTAGTGTCCGAGGAGGTACCTTGAACTTGGTTCAGGTATATGTGTGAGTGCTGAAGTTGCTGGGATGGTTGATGTGGAGACAGCCTGTGGTACCTGCAGCTTGTGGTTCTGTGGAAAGCCACATGGTGCTACACAAGGTCACATGAGCTTGGGAACTAGGGCCGCTGTGGTTACATTTCCCTGGACAGGCAATAACACTAGCGAAAAGCTGATGGTTGAACTCTACCTGTGACCTTTTTTTGTGACACTGCTGTTGGGTTGAGTATCTGCATAGGACAGTGGTGGGAGCCTTCATATGGAAGGTGGGAGAGATGAGATGAAACTTCACCTGCCTGACACTGCCTTGAATACAGGCCATCTCAAGCAAAGGCAGCATGCAGTATGTGATTTGAAGTGAAAACAGAGCAGCCGTATCTCCAAAACCCTTTCTCAGCTCCCCTTTGCAGCTTCAGTGTGCTGTAAGCATGCCCCTAGGTCTCTGGCCCTGCACCTCAGGCAGGACAACAGCTAGTCTGAGGACACTGCTCAAAGCAGCCCCAGCCATAGACCTGCTCTAAACATATCTGCCCAGGTAAGGGAGGTGTTTGCAGGAATGGGAGCCCAACAGGGTGCATCATAGCTAAGCACAAGTTTTGAAATGGACCCCAGAGACCTGCAGAGAGGACATTTTCCCAAGAGCATGGTGAATATAGGAGCTAGGCCCACAGAGGTGGATTTTGTCACACGCTCTGTCCTGATTTAAGCAGTAAGCAACAGGGTACAGCAGCCCTTGAAGGTAATCTGAATGCCATTTCTGGGTAACTTTCTTGTTTGACAGTGCTCACACTACATTTGGCTTAAAATTCAGCACACCTTGGGTTGCATCAGACCCTTGAAGTCTAATCCATTATGTCTGATTAAATTTAAAATAAAATGTTTCCTCCTTTTTGGCAAGCTTCATGACTGGCATTGTTTTGCAAGCTAGCAAGTAGAAAAGCAGGTGGTTTGCTGCATCTGTGATGAAAACCATTGCAAGGAGGTGTTTGTTTCTTGGAGAGGACGTCAGATTTTTCAGTTAACTGATAAAGGCCCAAATCTCAGTCAGGAGCAAAGCTTCATTGAGGCTCTGCCAGTTTAACCAGTAGAGCACAGCCTTGAGGATCCAAGAGCTCAGATCCAAGGCCACAACAGGTTTGTGAAGAAGAAGAAAGGGTGGGGTAGTATTTTGGAGAGAGGGAATGAGAGGGTTTGCAAGGAAAGCATATGGCATAGGCTAAATTACTTACTATCCACTTTCTCATCAGTCTCCAAGGATTAGCTGCTTGATTTAATCTTAGATCTTGCATGAGGTTGTTAATCTGGCCAATTACTTTGGAAGTTTCTGTGTTGCCTAAGACAGAGATATAAATTGTGGCGCTCACTTCTAAATATATGGATAATAATAAAATCCTGTATCATAACCAAACCTTTGCACGTTGTTTAGAAGTGTGCTCGTCAGAAATTCACCGTGCCTTTCTAAAAGCTGCTGTTCCATGTTCAGCCATCTTCTGTAGCACACAGGGTTAACAGAGGGCTTTAAACCAAAACTGTTGTTTGTTGCTAACTGGGTTGTGTGTTTGTAGAGCTAGTTGGTAAGAGGTGAAAGAAAATCTCATGTTTCGATGTGAAATACAAGCATTAGCATCAGGTGAAGCCTTCTGCTGTGTAAGAAGATCAGGAAAACAAATGGTGAGGAAAGCAGTGATTTGATCCAGTCAGATTTAATGTGGTTTTGATTAGACCACTGACTCACACAGAGCACTGGGTGATAGGATGCCACCTGGGACCTGATATTTGATGTGCTAGTTCCTTCACTCAAGTGGATGCCCAAGAGTGGTGGTATGCGCTTCTCAGTTTCAGTACAGGTTCAGGATCTTGGTCTCTGGCCTGTTGTCCTCTTTATTCTTCTAACCATCCATGAGATTCATTAGATCCACTGAACTGCCATATTGTCTGGTCCAGTTGTTTTATAGGCTCCATTCCAGAACTCCGCTGCTGAAATTTCTTTTACATTGGCTGCACTGGGGTTGCTTCCTGTTCCCTGCAGTGGTGAATTTCATCTTCATCATGTATTCTGCACTATACTTATATTGAAATATGTTACATTTTTAAGAGTCCATAACATGTCATGTTAATCTCTTTGTTGTGTAGCACAACTGAAGCCCCATTGGCCTCAATGCATATGCTTTGGGTCTTTGACTGCATGGCATTACCAAAACCAAATATAAAAATATATATAAATGAGTGGGTGCTTTTTTAACTGCTGTTATTTCCTGTAACTTCTTGTATTTTTTTCTCTCTATAAAACCTTATTTAAGTAACCTTCTAAGACCATATTCTTAGTTGTACAGAAATTGAGACATACAAAAAGAAGGATCCAAGCTCTGGTGACTTCCATAGTGTAGAGGTAGCCTAGGCTGTGTTTTCCATTGCAGTTGTGTCCAGATAGACCTGCGATACTGTACAGAGACTGGTTAAGAAGAAGACTGCTCCTTGTAGTGCACATCTGTTCCACCATTTATACTTGGCTTGGTTGCACGGAAAGGAGATCTCGGGGAATGGTAATCTTTAATTGCCTAGGGGGAGGAAGAGTAGATGTGATCAAAACTATACACTACAACTTGAGAAGCACAAGCTCCACTTCTAACTCTACCTTTGACCTTGCTAAATTGTGGGTGTCCTAGTCCTTTGATGGTAGTTGAGAGCTATCTTCATAGGTTTTGGCCTCTGAAAAAAGGAATTGCTACCAGTGTCTTAGCTTACAAGCAGTCATGAGGGCACACAGAAGGGAGAAAGTCTTCAAACTCTACGGACAGTAGTTATCTACAGATGCTAGTTAGAACAGAGTCCTTTTTTCCTGGCTGGGTTTCCTTTGGGTTTATTTCTCATTCTCTAGGGTTTCAGTTCTTGAGCATTGTCCCTGCAACTGTGAGTGAAAGAAGTTGCTTAATTTCACCTTCCTAATGGTAACACGAGTCCAACAGCTGTAGCTTTAAAAAGGAGTCAGAAGTAGTGTAGTGTTTGTGAAATTGCAAGGTAGTTAGTTGCAACACAGGTAGCAGAAGGTGACGTTAAAGGTATCATCAGCCCAGAGTGTCACTGATGGATGTATGCACAGAATGAAAGCATGTATTGGAAGTTGGATTTTCTCCTGCATGATCATTTTCTTCTATACTGGCAAACACATGTCCATGTCCCACACAAGATGCAGATAAAAGCTGGCAACTTTGCTTTTTGTTGGTGCTACTGCTCTGTCTTGCTCTTCCTTCTTGTCCCTCTGCTTCTTGCTTCCAGAAACCACATATGCAAAACTCACTTGCGCTGCTGTTAATGTGAGAATGCTATATGCAAGGATTTTTTAAATGAGTATTCTAGACTACTCACTCTTGAAATAGTAGTACAAATCCAGCCTTTCTGACGAAAAAGTTCTTTTTTGTTTAATGGCTTTTTGGAAGATAAATGTTTTGCTTTCGTTAGCAAGCATTCTGTTGTTTAAAAACTGACCATCTAAAGAACAATTTCCATCTGGAGCTGTACTCATTTTCTTTAGTGGTCCAGGCTTTTTAAACAGACTACATCCCAGTAATGCAGTAAGGCATCCAGGAAAAGGTACAATGCTGCCTATGCTGCCTTGGAATCGCATATACACGGTACGTCTGTATAACATTCTTTCACCTCCAACTGTTTCAGCCCAAGGACTTTACAAGTTGGAGGTGATTTCTGTGTATGGAGGAGAAAAGCAAGCATATTTTTACTAGGCTTTAATTCAGTAGAGAGTGAGCCACATGAGCAGGTAGAGACAGGGAAATAGCTGAAGTAAATTTATCTTCAAATTGGAGGTGACATCCATGAAAAATGTTCTGTGCTTTCTTTGCCAGGCCAAGCTTTGCTGATCAGTGTATTCACAGCATTAATCACAACTAAAAGGTTCTGTGGGAAACCTTTTCCTCTGTGTTCAGAAATACTAATGAGGACATGGACTTAATGTTTTGTCCCTCTTTGGAGGGTTTGCTTGCTTCAGACAGGGAAGGAGGGCTGTCAACAGTGGGTTTTAACCCTGGAAATGAAGCAAGCACCTCCTGCTCTCAAGGTGTTTATATTACCATGCTGTTAAGGAGCCATGAGCATGAGATTGGCAGCCACTAACATTTCTAGTGGCAGAAGAGGTAGACAGCTTGTAAATGGCTGGGCATGCAGGCAAAGGATGTGTCTGTGCTTTTAGCCAGGATCTAGGTTAAGAAGAGCATCCTCACGTGCAAATTCAGTGCTGAGAGAGAAGTGTGGTTTCATGTGGCATTTACATGGTGGCACAGCAGAACTAGCAGTAATTCAGCATCTTTGGTCTTGTGTCAGAGGGCATTCTGTTTCCTCCTCCTGGGCAGGGAAGGGAGGAGGGACTGCACAGCACTGTCCAGGGAGCGCAGAGAGACCAAAATGTCCATTATAGGGCTGTGATGCTGCCCACCTAGGTGAACTCTTTTTGTTTGTTTTTTTTTTAGGTGCTGTGATCCCTAAAGCTCTGTCGAGAAACAAGTTGAATGTGGTTGCACACATGAAGTGGTCTGGTTTTCTGGTGTTTTGTGTGTCTATGCCTGGAGGTTGAGTACAGTGCAGATCTAATTGCTGTCCTCACCTTGCTCTTCAGATCACAAAAGGCCTTACATTCCACAGCCTTGACTATGTAATCACCTCTGATGTGACCCCCTTATAAACAAATCCCAAATGATTTGGGGCCAGCCTGATTTATAGCCAAAGACCAAATGCCTAGAATGGAGCACTGGTTATTCTGGTTTTATCTCCAGTTTCTGGTTTGCATTTACAATACTCACAGGGTGACAGAAAAGTTTTCTTGTCTCTTATTCAAACATTAGTATATCTGAAAGGCTCCATAAATCAGACATGTGTAAAGCCGGGCCGTTCAGATTAAATGATGAGAGCTGAAATATGTGCAGAAACTGTGTTGCAGACTCACTGCCATGTGAGCATGCAAAAGCCTGGGAGGCATTATTTCATCTGAACAGTGGCAAAGGGTATGTGTGACACTGTGACTCGAGCATGTGCATGGAGCTTTGTGGGCAAGGTTTCCTGAAGCATCCAGCCTTGGCCTAACCTTCTTCACATAGCAACTGATGGCTTAGTTTGTATGATGCCAGTGAATGAAGAATTTAAGCCTAGCGCTCTAGGAAACCATATGTAGAGAAGTATTGTCACAATAGGGGAGGACTGTCACTGTCATATTAGATTGTCTGATTCTTAACCATTCGTAAGGGAAGACTGAACCAAGCACTCAGACATCATAGCAACAAGGGGAGAGAAAGATACCTGAAATCCCTGCATGGTAAATGCAATAGTTAGCACAGTATTATCAAAAGAAAGACCTCTTCCAAAAGGTCTTCATTGTCAAGTAATAGTGTAAAATATTCTGGTGTTTGGAGTATGGCATATTGAGATACTAACAATACATTAACTAACTACTTGAATGCATCCTAACTTTAAACTTTGTGGCAGTGTCACTGGACTTAAATGGCTACATCAAAACCATGTTTTTTTCTTGAATTATGACCTTTGTAAATGGCAGAGTTTACAAAGAAAAATGAGTTACAAAAACAAATGGCAGAGCAAAACCAAGGAGAGTGTTACCACCTTCTGTTAGCTTTAACTGTGTTTCCTTTGAGATTTAACAATGAAGACACTTTTTTTTTTCTATTAATCATCCCTAGCTGTGGCTGAAAATTGTGTTTGGTTTGAATGAAGAGTTCTTCAGGTCAGCACCAACTCACCAGTGTTGCAGTCAAAGTCTTACTATTGGGATCAGTACAGGCAATGCATGCGCTTGTGTTGCAAATCAGAATGGTCAGGGCTGGAAGGGACCTCTGGAGATCATCTGGCCCAACCCCATGCTAAAGCAGGTTCTCCTAGAGCAGGTTGCACAGAATCGCGTCCAGGCAGGTTCTGAATGTCTCCAGAGAAGGAGACCCCATCAGCTCTCTGGGCAGCCTGGGCCAGTGCTCTGTCACCTTCAAAGTAAAAATGTTTTTCCTCCTATTCAGATGGAACTCCCTGGGTTGTGCCCGTTGCCCCTTGTCCTGTCCCTGGGCATCACTAAATAGCATCTGTCCCCATCCTTTTAAAAACCACCCTTAAGAGATTTGTATGCAGGGACAAGATCCCCTCTCAGCCTTCTCCTATCCAGGCTGAACAGGCCCAGCTCTCTCAGCCTGTCCTCATCACGGAGATGTTCCAGTCCCCTGATCAGTCCCCTGATCGTCTTCGTAGCCCTCTGCTGGACCCTGTCCAGTAGCTCCCTGTCTCTCTTGAACTGGGGAGCCCAGCACTGGACACAGCACGCCAGATGTGGCCTCACCAGGGCAGAGCAGAGGGGAAAGATCACCTCCCTTGACCTTGCCTTTGATACTACACAAGACTCTTGTGAATAAAGCTGCAGTGTTAATCTGTTCCTTGGCTTTTCAAGTAAGTGCTTGTGAGGAGGTAAGAGGGCAGCCTATTGCAATGTGAATTGTGACTAGGAGACCCCAGTTCCATTGAAGTCAATGAGTGAGGTCAAAAGCAAAACTTGCAGGCTCCTCTGCAGTCCTCATTAGGGCACACAGGCACTGCAAGCCTCCATGCGTACAGGTCAGGCAGAGCAGCTGCTTCAGAGGCTGCAGTCCTTATTTTGGCCAGTTCTACCTTCTCCTGCAAATCTGCAGCTCCTGTTTAGCTGCCTGCTCAGACCCGCATTGTTTATGTCAAATCCAGCAGCAGTGCAGTGACCAAAGGAGAATGTCTCTTAACTACAAAGACAAAACTTTGTAGTTCTTTTTTTTTTTCCTTTTGTTGAATATGGCTGAAACTCAGCATGTTATGTCTTGAGCATAAATGGAAAGAAAATTGTCGCTATCTCTTTGCCTTGAAGACATGTCACCCATTCCTCCCTCCTTGTTTAAGGTAGTGCGATTGCGTCCATCTCGATGAGATAACAAAGAGCAAGGAGGTTGTCAAACTGTCCCATCTCCAGCTTTGGCAAAGATTTCCTGGGACTAGTGGATGGGGAATGGGAGAAGGGTGAGAGGGCTGGGACAGTGCTGGGGTGGCAGCAGGGTGGGCTGCCTGCCCTCCTCTCCCCTTAAGCTCCAGCAGGGAGGATGGGCAAGAATCAGTGTTCTCAAAATCTAAGGCCAGGGAGTGAGTAGGCTGGGAACTGCTGATTCCTCCAACCCTAATGAGAGCCAGCCTGGGTACAAATAGCTGCATGGTTTAGCTGACAAAAATACGCCAACATTCCTTACAAACAAGTCTTATAACAGTCAGCTTCATTTTTTTCCTTCTCCTCTCCCCTCAATCACATTCTTTGTAATATCTAAATAAATGTCTTAGCTCAGTTTCAGGATCTCTGCTGAAGGGAGATCGATGTCAATGTCTCTGGCTGGGGATGCCCAAGGCTGGTCATGGCTGGTCCCAGACAGCTCCAGCTGGCTCCAGGCCTGGTCTTTGGAGCTGTCTGGAGCTGGCCATGACCACCAGCCCTTCAGCCACAGGTACGACCATGAAAAAATATGGAAAAAAAGGTAAAAAGCTGAAGGAGCAGAAGCGTGAGGAAAAAAGAGCGATAGGCAGGAGGGGGAAGAGCAAGTTATGGCAGGCAGCACCGAGCAGCATCTGAGGGATCTGCCCTGCTCCTGCAGTGAGCCTGCGCTGGGGCAGCTTTCTGGCAGGTCCTGCAGCCTGGTGGGAGAGCCCAGGGCAGGGGCAGTGTGCGCAGGAGGGACTGGCAGAGAGAAGCCACCCTGCGCTGCTCTGGGGGCCAGCAGGGGTGTGGGGGGTGTTGGTTTGGTTGTCTTTGTTTCTCACTGCTTGTGTCTGTTTTACCTGGAAGATTAATTTCTCCCCAAGTCAAGCGTATTTTGTCCATCACTGTAATTGTCTTCCCTTGTCTTTGCCTCAACGCTCAAGGTTTCTCATCCCGTTTTCTTCCCACTGAGGAGGGGAGTGATTGGGAAGCTAGATGGGAATGTCTCCCTTTGCCAAGGTTAACCCACTGCAATACTCTGTCAAGGAAGCACCTTTAACTCTCTAAATAAATACCTCTTTCATTCTTAGTGGTTCTGTTAGGATACTGTAAAAATGTGATTTCAGATTTCCTTTGGCAGTAGGAAAAAATAATCTTAACTAAGCAAAAAACCTGCTGAATCGATCCACAAGACCCAGAGGATATGGTTCTCTCAGCTGCATGAGGAAAGAGTAGCTGATCTCAGTCATCTGTCCTGGCCTTTGAAACTAAAACTTCTGACCAGTGGCTGCCCTGAAAAATGTGCGTAAAGGCTGCCTGGGTCTTCAGAGGAAAAAGGCTTGTTGCTGATCTATGTGAAACTCTCTTCAGAAGTGCTTAAGGATTCGGTAAACGCTGGGAGTACAGAGGCAAAATACAGCCCCTTTACCCAAACTGTTAATGATCACAGAATGTCTGTTGTGTAGCTAGTTCATGGGGTTTTTTTTTCTTTCATTCATTTTTTTAAAGCAAAACTTTCAGAAAAATACCCTGAAATCAAAAGAGACTTTTAAATAACAGATTTTGCCTTTTTATAATGCAGCGTTAGATACAAAGCAAGCAGTGACTTTTTAAAGGCATACTTGCTCAGAGCAGTTAATTTTTGCTCCCCCTGGATCTGCCATTGAGGCTATGTCCTGGTTGGAGGGCAGGCTCTGTACTCTTAGCTGAGCTAGGCAACAACAGGCAGACGCTGTAATGGGTGTTACTGTGCATGCACAGGGGGCCTGTACATAGATCTTGGTTCAGGCAGTGATGCATGTCTAAATGCAGGCTCTGCAGTCTCTCCCCTTTACCCTTTGGCGATGTTGCAGTGTGTCCTTTTGCAATGTCAATTACAGTCTCTCAGAGCTTGCAGGTGGAAGCAAAAGCAGTATGTAATCTTGGTGAGAGGTGTGGGTTTCCCACCAGGTGCCTGTCTGCATACTCACCTACAAGCCTGTTGTCATATTCTGTAATGCTAATAGGTAAACCCTTTGAAGTACTAAGTTTCAGCTTGAATACATACATACAAACCTGCTAACAGCCTCTATCAAAGTGTAAATTTCCAGAGGAGGTACAAAGTTTTTTGACAGTTGATGACAATAGTATACTATTTCAATCAAGAGGGAGTTCAAATGGGACTGCAAGCATTGCTCAGCAAACCCCCTTGGAACACAATGATAATAGAAACGTTTTCAGTGAGAGACAAAAAAGAGCACAACTACTGTAAATTGAAGTGATGTTGTAAAGGAATATCAATAGGACATTGCTAGCTTCTTAAGCTGCTAGAAAATAGTAACTTATTCAGGTCTCAAGTCACAGCTCAGGTCTCTAATCTCCTTCATCTCATTACCCTTGCTGAGTGAAAGATAAAGGAATTTCAAAGTTCAAAATAGATCCTCTGCTGTCACAATGGGGTAATGCCTTCTCAAATCTGAAGTGGAACATGTTTTAAGTTGGTCACTTTTTATCTTCAGACTTTGCTTGCCTTCAAATGCAAAGTCAGGCACCCGTCCCTACCCCTCTGTTGTTAAAAGAAAGTCTGACTGCATGTGGAGAAGCTTTTGCATCTGTTTGGGAATGTGAAATCAAGAGTGGGATGTCAAACCTTTTTTGTTTTGTTTTATAGCTGTATTTGGAGACAAGCACTGCACATTAAAAAGTCTCTTGTGTTCATATTTCTATCCTTTCAACAATATAACGGAGTTTCTATGAAACTATGGTGAGATGCTTGCAGAGTGACAATGGGAAATAAAGTTCCAGTAAACTCTCATTACAGGTAGATAATCTTGTAGTGGTATTCTTTTTTCTGTTAGGAAGAAGTAATGCATAATGGCAGGTTAGGAACAAGCATTACTGTGTTTTCAAGGTGGTAAACTGACTATTTTCAGTCTGGTCATTAATAGTAATTCAGTGTGTTCTTCGTTGGAGTATTAGCCTTTCTTCCTAGCTTTGTTTCCATGCAGAAGAGCTATTTCTGGCTTTGAGAATTTTGCAAGTCCATAGACATAGCAGGTAAATCATAGCACTCCCATTGCATTGCTTTGGTTCTTCCACAGAAAAAACTCAGAGTGCTTTCAGATCCTCCACAAAAGTATATTAATATAAAAACAGTTTTAAGATCAGCCTGCCCTTGCCAAAAACATTTTAAAAAATCTGTGTTATCTTTAATAAATTCTTTTCTTTTTTTTCTTCCTTTCAGTGAACACTAAAACGTATTGGAGATTGTTCTAAACTGAACCAAACAGAGCCTCAGCCTTCGGTATATGTCCTAAGAGATCCAGGTATAACTCCAGTTATTTTTGTAAAGCTCTCATTGATTTTAGTGGGTGTTTTGTACCGTAAATAAAAGGTATATTGTGACCTAGAAGGAGTGAGTTACAGTCTTGCTATGGCTAGGTGTAGACAGTTACCTGATCTTAGGATGCCTGTAAAAAGCCTGGTACCAGACCTGTCAGTCTTGTCTCACGTCAGAGCAGTAACTGACTGTAATTGGTTCAGTTTTTAGTTCAAGTCCCATCAAAAGAAAAGCAAAGTAATGCAAATGTTTATTTAATTGCTGTGGTTTGGACAGGTGAAATCTTGCGTTTTTCCTTGGCTTTAAAACAAGAGGAGCCTTTTCTTCTTGTACAGGTTTGTCACATAAAGAATTGGTTAAGGGGACAAACTTTTGAAGTTAAAAATCCTCTTAAACAAGAACAGATCCACAGCTGTGTCTTCTAGTTCTTCAAGGAGCCATGTCTCTTTTGTGTCTTTTGCTGATTTTCTTATAAAGAAAACCTTCTTACTCTGTATCATGGAAGAGATGCAGTGCAGCTAGCACTTGTAGTTAAAAAAATTTTCTGGTCAAGTAACTAGATTAGCCAAGATAGAGTGGGATTTTTAACTGGCAACAGCCTTACTCTTTTGTGTTTGCCATTTCCTGTAATCTGAATTAACAGTTCTGAGCTTCTGTTTTTGTGTCTGTATTGACTTTGAGACCCTCATTTTCTCCAACCTGGCCATATAATTTTCAGAAATGCTTACACTGCTAAACAAGCAATCACAGTAAAAAAGTCCTTGAGCATCAGAAGAGGCAAGGGGAATCCTACATGCTTCGTGGTCTTCCCTGAAGGAGAAATTGCTTGTGATTGAGAAAGGGGCGGGCTGGGTTTATGGTACTAGATTGAAATATGGTTTTTCATCTTCCCTTTGGAAGTGAAAAAACGGGAACAGATCAACACTGCCTGCTCCCTCTCAGGACAGGCCTTAGACAAGAAACCTCTCCAAGGTCTACTGAGAAATTAATCATTCATGGACATGAGATTTTCTCAGGACAGGCCTTAGACAAGAAACCTCTCCAAGGTCTACTGAGAAATTAATCATTCATGGACATGAGATTTGTCCTCACCTCTGCCATAAGAAATCCCGTTTCATGGCTTTCTCCAGCCCTTGATTCCAGCCCCAGCTGCCCTGTTGTGTCCCTTGCAGCTTGGTGGCACCACTTTGCCTTGAGCACCACAAGGGGAAAGAACATCTCAAAATGCAGTCCTCTGTGCTAACCCTATCCTCCTGGAAGTGTAATGCAAGCCCCTTGTCCTCATGCCCACTCCTTGTTGGCTTTTGGCTTCGGGTGTTAGTTCATGCAGGCCAGTGCAATACACTGGTGACTGCCTGGGGTAGTACCACACATGTGTTTCCGTCCTGCTTTTGCATCAGAGAAGGAAGGAATTTTAACTTGGGGTTGCTTCTTCTCATGCTCACATTTAAGCAGTGTAACTCTGTACTAGGGCTGTTGAAATGGAAAAGGGGAGAAAAAAGTATTTTGTATAGTTCTGTATGGTTAGCTTAGTCTTTCGTATTTCACTTCAAGAAGAAAAAAATAAATCCATGTTGGTTATGTTACCTTCATTTTAAGACACCAAGAATCTTATCCCACTGATTTTGTTGGAAGCATATTCAAGTGCAGTATCCCTGGGCAGGTTATAAATTCTTCACGTTTCATTTGGGCACTGGATCTTCTGAATGGTATTTCATGAGAATTACCTGACAGTTAAAATACCTTTGATGAGGTCAATAAATGATAACGTGGCGGGAGGATAACATACAACAGAATGACTGTTGTGAGAAAACAAAAAATTTTGCATTTTGAAAATGACAAATTTGACTTCATATCCTCTTTGGCAAATCTGCAGGGCAAGCAAATGCAGCCAACAATGGCATCTGCTCCAGGGCTGACAGTGTGGGTCTGGCAACCAAGAACGGAATCCTTTTATTTTATGATGTGTGGATTAGGTGCTTTTTAATTTTTTATTAATAAGGTGGAGTGTACTGCATTGAGAATGCTTCTTGTAGACCAGAATAAAGCAGTTTAAACAATGCCAGAAGTAAAGCATATTTTCAAAGCAAAGACCCAGCAGAAGATGGAGATCCGCTAAGTGTAAATTCTTTTTAAGCTGCACAGATGGCCCAGCCTCATAGCAGCAGCAGGTTGGTAACAACACTGTGTTTTCTTACGGTATAAACAGTGATGCTTAAACTAGGCTGAGGAGCAGCCCTGAAGGGAAACCCATTGCAAGCTGGGAGACGTAAGGAATGCAGTCAGTGCAATGTAGACAGTTGCACAATGGAGGTGTCATTCACAGCTTTTATATTTATGGACCCTGTTAATGAACTGTAATGATGAACTGCAGTTCAACAATTTTCCAGGAACCCATAACGCAGCAATGGCAAGCAAATCTGTAAGACTTCTGATCTGACAGAGTCGTCTAGCCTTTGAAGAAGTTAGACTTTGGCAGTGTGCTGTACGCTGTAGTCTCTTCATGATGAATATGCTTTGGGCACTGTGCCAGGATATAATTACTCAATATGATGAAGTAGAATCCTATCTATTTATCCTGTTGATGCTTCAAAACTCATCCTTTCATTTTATTTTCCCACATGCAAAATGAAATTTAATATGTGTTGTTATTTGAATATAATACCACAGTTCATGGTATTAAATAGTATATAAACATTTGCCAGTTGATAAGCTTATTGCTGACTGTATTTGAAATGCCTTAGTGGAAATAAAAAAGGAGGTCTGTTATTACTAATGGGTCTGTGTAGGAAAAAAACCCCATGTCTCACACCAGTGAACTAACAGGTGGCTTAACAGGGCCATGATCTGAAACAGGACAGGCTAGAATACACTGATTAAAAATCAGCAGTTTCACTCAGTCAATACAATAGCTTAGGGGCAACATAGTTTAGTTTTTCTTTTAACCTGAATGGGGCTTTACATTCTTTACCAATTACAGGATTACTGGGGGTTTTTTTAGAATGCAGAAAGTTGCTGACATTTAAAAATGAACCAGCATAGAGCATGATTTGCGTGCATTTTGTAAGAAACTGCAATCTCTAGCTTCAGTACAGCAATTGTTGGTCACAGCTAATCTGAACTCTTGTTTGCTTGCAAAATAGCTTAGTATGAGTATGCAGTGTCCTTATGTATTGCACACTTGCAAAGATTTTATTTGTTTGATGGAGAATACAGTGATACAACTTTCACAGAGCATGAAGGAACTGAGTTTTGTTCAAATACATGGGAAGGTGTTTGTGAGAAAATCCCAAGTGATTTAAGCAAATGAGTTGATGTAACATCTTTTAGTCACTTTCAGCTGTACTTTCCTCTCTAAATGTTTCCATCAAGATTTCCTGTGGAGTCCAATTTTACTCATGATGCCACAGTCTGGCTATTACCTGCTTAGACTTAAGTGCTTACAGTAACAGTGAAATTAGCATTTCTTACCTTGATGCCAGTGTAACCTGTCCTTCACTGTCATTTGCCTATAGTTCAGTAGTTTAGACAAGGAACAAGATGTGTAACTGAGGAGAAACTTAAATGTTGCTGTTCCATGCGCTGGTCTAAGTAGAGAGGTGAACTTAACTGGACCAGAAAAGAGGGAGTACTGCTGTGTAGGGTGGGGTTTTCTTTGGGTTTCATTGTTTTTTGGAGGTGTGGGTTCCCCCCGCCCCCGAGAAGCTTTTTTTTCAGGCATTTTGAAAGAAAGGAAGTCTGTGTATTAAAAAAAATAAATAAAAAATACCTGACCTCAATTTAGAGGCTGGTACAATAGCGAATATGTGCTGCATATCCATGTTTCTCCTCAGTATGATATGAATGTTTTTCAGCTTGAGTGAGAGCTTTTCTTAATGCTGTCACAACTCTCCTTTTAACTTTGGCAGTTGCCTCCAATGTGTCAGACAAGATAGGAGCTGTCACATAAGCAGGGCTGCAAAGGATTTGCTTTCTTTGTTGTTTCAGAGGGTTTTTCTAACCCAGGTAGTGGGTCACAAGAAGCCTTGTGCTGCGGTGGTGTTGTTGACTACTCTGAATTTTCTGCTAAAATAGCTTGGGAGAAAAAGCATCTTACTATTCTTTAAGAGGTCTGTAGTGAAGAAAAAGGTTGCCATTGGTTTTAGTAAGCCAAAACATACACAACTGCTCAGCTGCACTTCACTCAGCTTTATGGGAGTTGAGTAGCTGTAGCCTAGCTGTTGTGATGTGCTTTTCCTTTTTGTCTGAGGGACAGTAATGTAGTATCTAGCTCACAGGATTCTTTGGAAAAGTTTCTTTAGAATTACAAGTGCTGAATTATGAAAAATAAAACATCGTGAAGATCAGAGCTGAAGTGACTTGTGTGAAGCCGGTCACCTGTCAGTCAGTGTCATTCCAGGGGTAGGAGCAGATGCTGTCTTTCCAGAGTCCCAGTCTGGTGTCACAAACACATGGGAAGAACAGGCCTTTTAGAAGTACATTGTATTGATTTTGAGAGCATTGACGTCTTCCTGCAGAGGTGAAAGCCTTATGCATTACTTTGCTTCCTTAGCATCAGCAGGTGTCCAGCAGTTGCAAAAGACAGGAGGATTCAAGGTAGGCAGGAACTCCCAGAGGCTGCTGTTGGGGGTTGAGCAGCATAAAAAGGTATAAGCTGGGAGATATTTGGTTATGTTGTTCACTCATTGGGTCATTTTTTTATTTGGATGTGTTACAGAAAATGTGCCAGCTCAACTGCTTCCACGGAATGCCAAACAAATCAGAAAAGAGAGGCTTCACGGTATCAAGAGGGAGTGGTAAATAAATGTGTTCAAGAGCTTCTTCATCAAATGTCAAGCATGTAGAGCTGATGGATTATTCATTTTCCTTTGTCAAATGTAGAGCTGTTTTTCTAAATAAATAGAGCGTTCTTTGTATTTTAAGGGAACACACAAATCTGATATTTATCACTATGATATTTAGTGAATTCTACTGGCTTTTCTTTCATCCATGGAGAATATATCTCTCCTCTCAGGAGGGCAGGTCTCTGTTTGTGCTTCCTGTAAAGCCGTTAAGAACCCTGTTCCATTAAATACAAAACAATTCATGAGATACGTTAGCATCAATTAAGCTTTTATCATCTGGTTTACAGTTGGTCACTTCTGACTAGGGATCAAGGAAGAAAAGAAGTATCTGTGAGTAAAAATATGATCCTGAATTTCTGGACCTGAAAATGAGCTATTTAAAGAAAACTGCATCCTGAAAAATACGCAATTTCCAATGTGGAATGAAAATGCGAGTGTATTGGTTTGCCAGGATACAGCATATGCTTTAGACAGTTCTATTTCTTGCTCTAGTGCATGGATTTTAGGGAATCCTAGCTGTCTTACCTCTGTTGTGCTGTTGAGAGGGAAGGGGAATTCTGATTTGAGGTAGACAATCTTGTGGTATAGGAGGGATGGGCAATCACAATATGGAACAATGCTATAATACAACCATTGTATGCAAATATGATAATGTGAAGAAACTACCTTGAGTAATTCAAAAGTGGAAATAAACAGAAAAAAAAACACCCACAGAGAGACCTTATACTAACAACTGTTTGTTGGAATTATTAATGTGTAAAGAAAAATGCTAACTCAGATAATATTTTCAGGCCTTTTTGGTTTCAGTGCAACTTAAAATTTCAAAAACATCATCCTTCCTAACCTCCCTAAAGATGTGAAAATCCTGCAGTCACTCGTAAGAATTAATAGCAAAATTTCTTGAATTTAGTCCCGTGTTGTCAGATGAGGAATGGTAGGGGGTTGCATTTGATTCTGAGTAAAGTGCCTTTAATGTCATCCCACAGTTGAGGTTTGAGCCTTATACTGAAGCTGGGAAGTATGGGTTCTATCTGTAAAATATTCTAAAAGATTAACTGTTCACATTCTAAAACTGTTAACTACAGCATATCTGTGTTTACTGTCGAGATTTTTGCATTATTACTAAGAGGGATTACTGGGAAGCTCCACAGTGCCAGAAGCAGTTCTTTCTGGAAGCACTGTATTTAGGATTTCAGTGGATGTGGCTGATACCTTGATCAAGTATGGTCTTATCAGCTGACAGGTATTTTCTGCAGAGGCAACAGCATTGTTGTCCTGAATACACAGTCCTGTTGCGATAGCTGTTTTTCCAGCTGGTTTCAGCAGGCTCAGGGAATGTCTGTTGTGTAATGACCTGTACAAACCATGGCATCCTTTTCAAAATGTCAGCATGTTTCAAACCTGAAAAAAGCTTTGGTTGTGTTCTAATAGAAAAGAATAGATTTGTTGTTCAAAAATTCCACTTGGAAACAATGATACGATTTTTCAAAATGAAGTGGCTTAAAAAAGTAAAAGGGGGCAGCATGTTGCTGTATTCAGAAGCAGTTTACTAGGTATGTGAATGTAATTATTCAGCTGCTTTGATTTTTACAGAAAACAGTAAAGATTGATGGACTCCACCGCATCTAATTACAGTGCTCAGCAGCTCCTAAGATGGTGAGCTGACTCAAAGCATAGCTGCCAGAAGTCAAAATTTCTTTTTCTGTTCTCCACTCTTAAATTCTCCTAGTACCTGACTATATAATCATGCTTATTGCACTTTCCGTGTCCTGTTCAGAAGGAGAGGGCACTAGGCACTATGTGGCTATGAATGAAGATAGTAAACTGAGAGAATTGTGATATTGGTTGTCATTTGGTTGCATTAACAACCACATATAAAATTGAGTCTGAGAATTTATAGACAGTGACTTAAGATGATAAGTGAATCGTTAGGATGAAAAATCTTACATTTCATTGTTCTAATGAGATATGTAGAAAATATTATTTACTTATCTCTGCTTAGTTACCGCTTGTCAGAAGCAAGTCAGTGCTAAGAACACATGGAATGGAATGGCAACTACCATATTAATTTTTACAGGAATCCGTACCAAAAATCTCAATTTGTTTGAAACCTTTGGCATTTCTCCTGAAATAAGAACAGACTTGGAATGACATTCAATCTGTTTTGATCTTTTTGGGGGTTTCTTTTCCAGTCATTGTATTTCTTGTCTTTTTTCTGTTATCTTTTTCATTTTACTAGAGGGCTGTGATTTAAGTAAAGAATGCATAATGAAGGCAGAAAAGATTAAACAAGAAGTTAGCAAGTGAAAGACATTTTTCACAAAATTGCTTGGTAAAAATCGCCCAAAATGTAAATTTTTTTCCCACACCAGCAAAAAATGGCAGGTTTCCAAATTTCAGATGAAAAATAGAGGAAAAGTTCATAAAAGCCTTTTCCAAATTCTTTCTTCCCCACCTTTTTCTTTGTTTGGAAAAACTTTCTGGACAATACTTGAGATGTACAAACGGCTAGTCAGAAAGTAATGATTAGCGGGAACATTGTACCAGAGCAGGCACGGGGAAAGATAAATATTGGGTTCATCCAGTTGCCATCCCCAGGCTGGCAACTTAACATACGAGCATGCGAATGTCGTGTTTCTTGGAAATAATTGTAGCAAGACTCTGTAGGATATCTTAGGGAAGAGAAAGGCTGTATTCGTCTAGAACACCTTTGAGTAAGCTGACTTTACTTGCATTCATTCTCACACCCACATATTTGCAGGCACCAAGACCTGCATTCCCAAGTAGTCTGTCCAACACCACTTGTGTTCAACACACAGGACAAGGGCAGATGGTGTCTGACACTGTGTTACCTCCGTAGGGTCCTTCTGGACTGGAGACAACACAGCAGGTTTGGTACAGGTCTTTCATTACCTTCAGGAGGCTTCACTTGCTATGGAAATGTCTTGTGCATCGGGATTTTGCTTCCTGTGATTTCATTAATCTCAGGCAAGGTTGCTGCTCGTGGCCTTTTTTTGTTTGGAATATTTGTCCATTTCTGTGGTTGGCTGTTAGAAGGAAATTCTTCAGTTATTGGAGAAATAGCATAGGCAGTATTGCTCAGTCCTGTTGTCATCTTCCCGATGTGGGGATTGGAGGTCAGTGGTGCTGTGGTTGTGTCAGAGTGCAACCTTCTGGGCTTGGCAGAAGCAGTGTGTTCCCCACTTTTGCTCCTGGAATTCATGTATACTCTTACCAGTATAGGTTCTCCTTTTGTTTATTCCTGTCCATCCAGACACAGACATTTATATTCTTATGTCATTTATACCAACCTTAATACTTCTGTGACACATCCAGATACATTCCGTCCAGCTGACTATCCCACAGCTCTGTCAGTACACAGACGGAGTGTATACTTTCACGTGTGTGTACTGTCACTCCTTTCTCATGGTATAATCCAGGAAGACCTCTGCAGAATGTGGTAATTTTAACAGAGTGCTATGCCTGGAGCTCAAGAACTCCGAAAGCATTATACAGCTCTGACCTCTGAAGGATCCACATCTTAATTTACCAGACTGTACTGCATTTTCAACTTCATCAGCAGAACACAAAAAAGGCGAATACATTTCAGGATAGGATTCTTTTAGTTTTTCCTGTCTAATTTTCATGGTGTCATAGTGGTGGGGTACTGGACTGGGATGCGGGAGACATGGCTTCTATTCCTTATGCTGCTCATTTCCTAAGGGGAACTGTTGTTGAAAAAATCAAGGATAGTACTTCATACTGTTGTGATTTGGTTTGTTTCTCAAGGGCCTGTGGGTCAGTAAAATTAGGAGACAAACACTTCACCTGAAACACTTCATCTACTCTAGCACTTTTTTCTTTGCTTAATTACGAAGTAGCTGTTTATTTATGATGGTCCTTGCAAGTTTCTAATCATGAGGTGGGACAGAGCAGTTTTGCAGATTGACCCTCCTGGAGATGTACATTATTTCTGCTTTGGGTCTTCATTTGTTTCAGGGAATTTCTTTCCATTTTAGAAACAAGATTTTATGGATTAGTTTTCTCATTTCCCTAATAAATTGAATGCTTCTGCGAAATAAAGTCTTAATGCTGACTTTAAGAACTTTTGGTTGTTCTTTTTGTTTTGTTTTGTTGTTGGGTTTTGGTTTTTACTTTTATTGCAGGCTAAATGCTTGAAACATATGGATAAGAGCTGATCTTACTGAACATTTACATTACTCCCATAAACATACATAACTTCCATTTTATTGGAAGTTTATTGGATTTTATTCTGAAGACTTAAAGAGTAAAGAAGTCTCTGTTTTAAATGAGCTTGTATGTGTTGCATGAGAAAGCTAATACTACCTTAAGGATCTTTAAGAACATAGATCATATATGGAAATCTTTTGCTGTTTAAAGATTGATCTGAAGTCTGAAATCAGCTGGAGCCTTCACTATGTCCTCGTGAGTGTCAGAGACCAGCAAAAAAGCAGGCAGGATTTAGCACACTCCCAGCAAAAAGCAAGGGAAAGACAGCCAAATCTTGCTCAGTGACAGCTGAAATTGCTTTGTATTATTAGACTCCTATAGCATACTGTAAAACTTGGGATGGCAGCTTTTGATCAAAGCGAAGCTCATGTTGCTTTCATTAATGTGGTACAGGGTGTATGAAGGCCTGCTTTGTCCTACCATTTGTGGCATTAGCAGTGCAATTGCTTATGAAATGTCGTGTCCCGTTCCTTCAGTGTATTGGTGTAAACACAGAGTAATTGCAGATGTCAATTCGCTTATTTTACAGTTGTGTAATGCAGGTCTGAATTCCATCTCCAGGACAGAGGCTGGCGTGATACTGCAGTTCACACAGAGGGATTAAGCTGTGCTTTTGGCTTCAGTGAACAATGTGGCGGATAAATAAATTGAGAGCAAGGTTTATACTTTGCAGGATAGTGAGACTTTGCATCTAGTTAAAGAAGCTAGGGTTGAGGAGACTTCTGGAATGAAGCCTCTGCATTTGAAACTAGCTCAGAGGCTTTCTGCTGCCTTCAGGCAAATACTTTTGCACTGTCCGAGTACACTAGATGCAGAAATTAGTACTGACAGTGAAGTTTGAGAAGTTATTACGTGGTAATGAAAAGATAGTAGGGAAAAAATGCCATTCCTGGTGACACGCAAATGAACAACATTTTGAAGTGACACTCCCAACAGAATCCTGGATTACTGTTCCTTAATTCTTCATTGTGATAGCAAACACGTAAAAAGCACCCCGCCTTTTTATAATCAGGACTTTGTTGTACTTGAAGGACTTCTCAATTCAGAAGTTGTGCGTAGGGACATGGAGAAAAAGAGCAGAAGTAAAGACCAAAGAAGCTGGGAGGTTGTCTGTATGCAGCAGTTCTTAAAAACAAAAGTGAAGCCTTATGAGTCTCTCAGCAGTTACTTTAATCTCATTCCCGTTGCTCAGTAGTATCTGATGTTATATAGTGCATTAAACAAGTGAGCTTCTGTGCTGATTTTCTGAAATCTGCTGCCAAACACAACTTACTATTCTAACTCCTTTGTTTCTAGTTGCTTTTTTGCCCTGTAAGTTACTCCTGAGACCGAGCAAATACTACTAACATCATGCAGCTTTCTCTCACTTAAATTGGGAAGGCTTACCCCTTTATTCCTGCTAAAACAGTCTCCATTGTTAGTAATTCATCAAAAAAAGATATTATGCCTCTCTCAGACCAAATCAGTAAGTCCACTGAGTGTAAAGAGTCCAACTTTTCTGTGTGTAAATACTTCCCCTGTAGAATCCAACAGTAATGATAAGGAAATCTGAGAAAGTGAAAGACTAGTAGGCTCCAGTTTGAGTTTCCTGAAAGTTTTGCAGTTTTCTTTGTTACAGCGCTCTATTTTTGGGATTATTCTTTGATTACATGTCTGATCTGGCCTAAGGTCTGGCAGCAAAAGGTTCTTTCTTAGCCTGAAGGAGGCCGTATTTCGTACTGTGGATCACAGCTGAAGTGATGCTGAGCTCCTGCAGGTTCTCTTGGCATTGCCTCGGTGCCCGTCTGTTCACACCATGTGGCCCAGCATTTGCCTTCTGCTGCCTTGGCTAAATGAACTCCTGGGATTTATATTGTGGCTTCAGGAAACAAGAATCACATGTGAGATACTGGCTTTAAAGAGCTGCACATTTTAATTTCTGGAATACTAAGTTTGAGGATGTATTTGCTTACTGGCAAGTGTAAATTTTGTTTCTGTCTTCTGGGTGAGGGGACTCAGTGAATCCACAAAACTCACAGAGTGAGTCTTTAAAAAGGTGCTCAGTTCCCTGTTGCTGACATAGTGAGGATCATAGTAGGTGTTAGAAGTGGTTGTTACCAGTTGCAGTGCAACAGGAATCTGGGCTCCTTGCAGGGTGGAGTAAGTTTTATCACCACCACTGCGAATGGCCTCTCAAAGGGACAGGTTCTTGCTTTTATACAATAGAAACCTGCACAATGCAAAACAGGGATATGTTTAACACAATGGTTATTCATATGAAAAATGTGTATTAGATGTCTTTTATCTTGCTGCAAACCCTTAAGTTGGGAAAGGGTGCAAAGTTTGGCTATTGCTGAATCTTGACAGTATTTTGGCTCTGAGTGGAACTGGGGTAGAATTAGGTCTAATACATGGCTCAGTTTTGAGCCCTAAACAAATCCAGAATTTGGGGACAGATATTCTATCAAATATGTAGATGTGTTTCCTGCCAGTGTATCATCTGAAATGCAACTACTTTTAAAGGGTACCTAGTTTCCAGTGCTGGAGAGCATTTTCCAAAACGTGAGTGTTAACAGATGTTTCTGTCTCCTTAATTCAAAAAGCTGAAATCAGACTGCTGCTAATGGGAGGACTGAAAAATGAGGGAAACTACTTCATCACCAGCTCTCGGGGACTGATTTGGGTTTTAACCTATCAATAACCATTTCTGTGAGGTAGGGATGGACCTGTGGTCATGCCTTTATTGAAGAGGGTGGACAGGCAAAGGGGGCTGGGCTTTTATTGTTTCTTTCTATACATGCAAAATCTAGGGTCTGCCTTGATGTGGGGCAGACTGGTGCCTTGCTTATTCAGTCTGAAGAAAATAGGGAAAGATGAAGGGATGGGAGAAAGGGAGGCAGGGAGGGAAGAAAAGCAAGAAGAGGAGGAAGGGTGTTTTCAACTGAGACAGTAATAATGTTAATAGGAGTAAATATAAGATCTTTTTATCAATGCAAAGAGTATTTAGAAAGACCAGGATGTGTGACATATGCGGAGTTCTCTTCTTTGTTTTGGCTTTCTTTGTTTTTGTTAAAGCATTTTACTTGCTAGCAGTTACAAATCAAATTCTCCAAGGAGAACTGTAACAGAAGTAGAACAAGCAGAGAATTAAAACCTCGTCCCAGGGGTATATAGCCTCTATTTCACTTGTCAGGGAATAGCAAGGGGAAATACACTATGCTTGGGGAAGGGTGAGTTGTTTTCTGTGTTTGCCATGTTGCACAGCTGCTGAAAGTAGTCTTTTCCACTGACTTCTGAGGCAAAGCAATAGGTTTACAAGTATCAGCCAGAAGCTCTCCATTAGTCAAAACTACTTTTGCAGAACAACTTACCCTTTTAGAATGCAATCCTGAGGTTTATTTGTTTTTATTTTGACAGCCCTCCCTCTGCTTCCTAGAACTGAATAGGAATCGTTAAGTAATCATGGTAAATGTAGGCAGATGACACATTCACCAACATAAATAAAGGTTTACGGAGCTTGTGCTTATTACTGAGAACGTGTGAAGTCCTGAATATTTAAACCGAAAGAGTAAGGGAAATGTGAAAAAACTGTTATTTGATGTACTCAGAAGAACCTGTTGATCCACAGATGACATGTTTAAACCCTCAAAAGCAAACTGGGAGTAAAGGGGTAAGGGAGAAAAGAACTACTTATATTTTTTATTTTGTATTTTGAAAGTTAAAGCTTGTTCAGTATTTCAGGGGGGTTTGATGGGTTTTAGGAGTTTCTTTGGCTAATTAAAAAGGCTTTTACCCATAATAAATCTACAAAATGTCTAAGCTGAAAATTAAAATTTGAAAACAAGTACTTCCAGGGGTTTGAGTTCCTTCTGTCTCTGACTTCCTCTCTTCTCTTCTCTGACAAGTACATACAAAACACACTCTCTGTCAGCTCAGGATTGTAAGAAGGGTTTTAAAAGTCCAAATAGCTTTCTGTTGAAAAGTTCTGTATTTAAAAAGAATGCTTTTGCAGAGTTAAATTCTTCTTAACTTTAATGGCACTATGTAATTGCAGTATGTTCTCAACTACTTTACCTGATCTAATTTTAGGTGAGGTTTCCTCATGGCCCTTGGGGGACATCTCACAGTCTACTGTGTGCAAGCCTACACTTGCACATATTCTGTGCTTTCACCTAAAAAGACAGAAAAATAAAGCATGCAAAGAAAATGTAGCTGCTGAAAGTTTGAGATTGACAACCAGTTGGTTTCACCTTTTTTTTTTCACTGCCAGTGTAGGAGGCAACTAACTATTTGAACAGCACCATTTAGCTCATTACCTCAAGGAACAAAGATCAGTATCTTCAGCCTGAGTAATTCTCTTTGGTATAGGGCAGTGAAGGCTATGGTAGTGACACAATCATTTCTGCCTGCCTTTTCTTTCTTTTGGCTTAGAAAACGGCACTTTCTAAACCATATTAAGCTTATCCAAACTGAAGATGAAAAAAAAGGCATCTGTTCCCTAAAACTTGTACTGATTGTAACTACGTCATTTTCCCTTCACACCATAGGTTTGTTGGCCTGTGTGTAAACAGAAGATAATTTTATAAGATTGTCTAGATAACGGGACTTAGTTTCCATCTTTCATTCTACTGAAGTATGCTAGCAAGTTGGACTGCCATGCCCCCTCACACCTCTTCTCCCAGTTAGATCTTTGTGTTTATGATCTAACTGGAGGACAGGAGGTTTTGTTAGTCAGATGCTCTTTTGGTAAACATGGATGAGAGAATGAAGGCATTTGATTTGTATGCAGATAAACAGCATAATAATCATGTTTCACTCCAGTGGTTTTAAATCAGCTAGGCAGCCTGTTCTTGGCAGCTTATATGCTGAGCTGTTTTCAGCAGTGTCTCAAAACAAAATGTCATTTGTGAAAATGGTGTTAAACAGCCATTCTTCTATGCATGCACCAGCACTGAACTTGTGTGTGAGGCTGGTCAGAATAGCTGACAAAAACATTTCCGATTGCACTACAATGCCTAAAAACCAAAAAGCCACCTTGCATTGCATCCACTGAAAGACAGGCAGCGATCGTTACCATCCGGAAAAAAATGCAAGCATTTCCATTCTTCTAGCCTCCAAGGACCATGCCTGTAATATCTTGGTTTGATGATAAGGTTATACAAAATGGGTTTGCAGAATTATTCTTCATGCTTGTCTTAAAGCCTTTGCTCCCGGAGTCTCGTGGTTACACAATCCCTGGCTCTCTCTTGCTTTTTATTTTCCAATGCACAATGCTTTTGATGAAAACCTTTATGATAGGAAGATGTGCATTCCAAAAGCTCAAAAAACAAGAAAAGATGAATCCAAGAGTGTTCTGTTGAAAATAATATTTTTCAAGTAAATACTGTAAATTACGAGCATCTTTCTCATGATTTTAGAATGCCTGTATATAGTTCATCATATGTGTTCTTAAAAGTGCATCCAGCTTGCTTGTGCCTCCAAACCCATTTCAATTCTAAAATATTTTGATTTATGGATAATCATCAGTTTCATAACTTCAGAACAAAATTGGTAACAACAGCAACCAAAGCAAAAATTGTTGTGATAAATGCTTTGGAGAAGAGAAGACATTTAAATCAAAGACAAAAATTACTGAGGTGAGAACAAGTTAAAATGGGAAAAAAATATAAGGTCCTGGGCACTACCAAACCCTGTCACACCATTTAGTGAAATACTCTGAGTAGTAACTCCAGAAGAAATAAAAAATGTTAAAAAGGAATAACAATTTCAGACTGATAGGATTTTTTTTAAATGTATCAGATAATGGGTTGTTTCCTTTTGTTACTTTGCAGCTTATGAAGGGTGCAGGAATATACCTTCTATGCAGAGCCAAGAATCTCCTTTGTTTCCTCATAACACTGATAAACTGAGCTGCCTTGCCTCAATGGCCCAGCACTGTTGCTGGGTTGTTTACAGCCCTGGCACGTCCTGCAATTTCAAAGTCTCTGCTGTTGTTGCACAGCTGTACTCTTCTGTGCTATGATTTTACTCGAGGGTCACAGGTAGTTTGCTCTACACAAAATAGTTTCATGTTAAGATTCTTAGTTGCAGAAACATACCAAAGGTATTGTAATATACCTACATTGTAATATAAAAACAAATATACCAAAGCACTGTACCTCACAGCTGCACAAAGCTGAGCGGAAGTGGATCAGGGAAACAAGTTACCTGGTTGTTACCTGCTGAGACAGCTAGGCAAGATGAATCAAAGTTCCAGGCTGGCCAAGACAAAGCCAGACAAGACTGGAGGCCTTGCAGAGTTCATACAAATCCTGTGGCCTGTCAGTAGTTATGGTAATATCACATTTATTAGTCTACACTTCTCCCTTTGGTTCTATAATTCTACCTCTATGAATTTATTCTTCAATCTGCTTGTTATCTTTATAGTTCTCTATTCACTGAATTCCTCATAAGCCTGTGGATTTATTGAAAATTTGTGTAGATGAGTTACATGTGTATTAGGACTTTATTAGTACTGTCACAGAGGTTTTTTCACTCAGTTTAATGGGAAAGCCCTTTCACTGTAGTGAGCCATTGACTAAGGCAAGTTTGTGTCATGTCATTAATGAGTATATTAAAAAGCATGACTCTTGTGTGATTCAGACAGAGGACCCAGTTATCATGGTGGCTGCTTGAGTCCTGTTGTGTCTCTGAGGCTTTGCTTGGCTGGCGGTGGCAAATGAGATTTAGACCTACTTTTCTTTTGTAGTCTTTAGGAGTGGGTGCAAGTTTGCATCTTTTTAGTTTGCATGTTAACCCAGAGCTCACTCACAGTTTAGCTACAAGACTCACTCCTGTCTTCAGTAAAAATGTGCAGTTAGTTCCTGTGCTGCCCTGAGTGCCCTTAATTTGATGTGTGTTAGTAGCAGTGAAGATGACCGATAGTCTGTTAGCTGTCACATGAGTTTTTGAAAAAAGCTTCTAGAACTTAATTTGGTTTTGAGTTATTTTGGTGGATTACCTGGACTGGCAACAATCTGCTAGATTATTCCAGGGAAAACAAATTACCCCAAAACCTGAACTTCTGTTGATTAGATTTTATTGCAGTCACCTTTGTCCATACATACCCTTGACAAGCAAATTCAGTGGTACTGGCAGAAACACAGCTATGACAATATAGAGGGCTTTATTTTTATACTTTGTTTGCCCTTTCTGTCATGTTCATATCAGTAAGAATTCACTTTCAGTGCTGTGAGCATATAGATGGTACTGCAAAGGACAATTCATACATAGACGTTATTGCTTTCTACTTTTCTACCTGAAAGGAGGTTGCAGACAAGTCGGGGTAGGTCTCTTCTCCCAGATAACAAGTAACAGGACAAGAGGAAACAGACTCAACTTGTGCCAGGGGAGGTTTAGACTGGGTATTAGGAAAAATTTCTTCACTGAAAGGGTGGTCGGTCTGGTATTTTAACAGGCTGCCTAGGGAGGTGGTGGAATCACCGCCCCTGGAGGTATTTAAAAAACGCATAGATGTGGTGCAGAGAGACATGGTTCAGTGCTGGGCTTGGCAGTCCTGCGTTATCAGTTAGGCTCAATGATCTTAAAGGTCTTTTCCAACCTAAATGATTCTATGATTCTATGGCCTAAGAGTGAACTTGTGCATACCTTTGGTGTCTGGCTGGTTCAGTCTGCAAACTGCAGAAGCCAAAGTTTTGTTCAAAGGAACACATCCTGCTAGTATCACTTACGTTGATTTTTAATGTTTTCACATGAGACTGCTGAGCTAAAATTGTCTTAAGTCTGTGAGGAGGCTTTCTGAAACAGTGATATACAAGCAAATGCTTTATTCAAGTCTCTTGCTTTCTAGACTGTACAGGGTAGGACTTCCTCCAAGAAGAGTCCTGGACAGACAGGTATATGAATCAAGTTGCCTTTTCCTGTCTCTTACAAAACCTTGCCTGATGATAGAGAACATGCTAGTTTAACAGTGGAATTAATTTTATTCCTCTGACAGCAATGTCTTGATAAAAAACAAATGTGAAATCTCACCCAGCCGGAGTCACTGGCAGCCACTAGCAGCAGCCAGCCTGTCCAAGTGTTGATGCAAAAGTTGTGGAACTCCTTCTTACCACATCTTAAAGTTTCCTGTTTTCTGAATCCGCTATATCCACAGATCAGCACTGAGAGTGACAGAGATCATTTGAAAAAGCAGTGTCAAGTATTAGATTTGGACAGTGAATCTGCAGATGGCTTATAATGGCTGTGGGGCTTATTTTGCATTTTAATTTATGTGAAAGCAGTATGCCGAAAGGGTTAGTAAACCTTTCAGCTTTCTAAGACAGGTGAGAACATGATTACTTTTCAGTTCTTTATTTATTTGTGTATCCACAGAGAGCTAAAGAAATGTCATACTACATGCCTGATCGCTCAAGTTAAAAGATGGGAAAAGGCTATTAGCTCATGCATATTAGCAGCCATTGGTCTGGTGCTATATGTTTGGTATGATTGGCCAGATGCAGCAGTTGCAAGTGTGCTGAAATCTTCCCCAAGTTTTCCATGCTGGAAATATGTGATGTATTAAATCTGATACTTTACACAACTTTTATTTCTTAGATTCCATCCTGCTACTTGTCGTTATCACCAGCACAGTAAACACTTCATTCCTTTGTTAGAGAGAGACACATTGTTGTTTTCATCTTGGGGCTCAAATATCTCTTTGCAAGCAGGTCCTGAAATGAAAAGATCCTTTTGAAAGTAGCTTTCAAGAGAACAAAGCTGTAAAGTAATTTATACTTCCAAAATACCTGGAAGGCACTTATCATATGTTCCTCATTGTTTGAGGAAGCTGGCTACCTTTAGCTGTCACAGTCATTCTCTTATGAACAAATACCTCCTGTTGTGATAATTGTTGTATTGCTTATCTTGGGACTCCTTTATGCCAATCACTATTATTGTGAGCTTTGCTCCCCAGGACCAAACCCATTACAGTGGATCTCCTCCTCCCCATTGTCATCCATCTCTCTGTCAATTTCCTGCTATTTTTTTTTCCTTTGTGCCAGGATGCGCAGGGAGGTGGAGTTTGGAGACATTCCAGTTTCATCAGTAAGAGCAGGTAAAAATGTTCAGTGACTGCATACAAGGAGAAGTCCTCTGGGTCCAATTCATACTCGTCAGCACTGAGTGGCTGCACGCTCATTAGTACCAGATCAGCACATTGTGGATTGCCAAGAAGTGGTAAATTCATCTGGATAAGGCATTGGGTCTGTGACTGTGCTCCTGCTGAATTCACTGAATGCACAATCTGGCTTTTCAGTGTCTTTTTGGTAGCTGTAAGAGGACAGGCAATACTTGATTCAGAGCACAGTCTGTAAATGTAGTTAACCAATGATCTTACTTTTAATAATTCTCAGTTACACCTATGCTTAGTACCTGAACAATGCATGAAGACACACAGCTCTGGTACCCTTGGTGCAACTATTGGGAGACTGAAAGCTGAATTTTTAGTTATGCTGAAAGACAGACTTAGCTGTTGCTGGACTCTGTTATTTATGGAAGTTTTATCCCTGCCTTCAGTGACTGTGCAGTTAGCTCAGCAGTGCTTTGAAAAATTCAGTCCTGGCCATTTTTATGGCAGCTGTGCTCTCTGCAGAGATCATTAATGCATCTGACTGCAAGAGGAGCAGAAGCATCTCCCTGTGGATATATCTGTCACTGGCAGTGGAGCGCAACGATTTGGGCTGTTTGCTCACTTCTGAATGATGAGCAGCTGAGACCAACTGGGGGAAAAATGTCTTGCAGACCCCTTGTGTGCCTGATCTACAGAGCTTCAGTGTCTTTTGCAACACTTCCTGCGGAGAAGTGGACACAGGCTAAAGCAGCTTATTGTTTTGGAAGAATCAGGGTCAGTCCCTGGTGTGTTGGCCACTATGGCAGCCATCATACAGATGTTAGTTGGGTTTTTTTCCATGTACAGTAAGTAGAGGCATAGTGATGGCTTTGAAGCTAAGCTGTGGCCATGTTGTGTGACTGATGCATAGCTTTATAGATGAGATGGTGCAATATTGCATGGCTCCACTGGAAGGTCCGAGAAAAAACTTGCAGTTCTTATGATCCCATCATCTATCGAATAATCATAATTGTGAAGGAGTTCTGAATGGGTAGTTGACATGTGACAACAGCTCAAAGAGTGAGTCCACGTTTATGAAATACTTGCATAAACTTATGAAGAAATAGTGAAGGGTACCTACTAGAGCTCCTAATGTGCCCCATTGTATCCACTCCTAGTGACAAGCCACAGACTAAAGTAATTTCACTAGCTTTAAGATTTTAGTTAGGCCAACAGTAAGCTCCTGACTGTTGATGCAAGATGTATTTCTTTGGCCCACACAGATGTGGCAAGTTCATCAGGCTGGAGAAGGTGGGCAAGCCATTCTGGGGGCCTTCATGGCATGCTGGGTCATCACTGAGGACCAGGTAATATGTGTGCCTGCAGACATCACAACTATGTCACTTAAAATGTAGTAACTGATTTTTGGAAAACTTAGATGATAAAGGATCACAGGAAAAACACAGAGAAGGGAAAAGATGGTCTTTGCTTCCTTGTCTTAATCTAGGTAAAATGCAGCCTAGGCACATTTGGGTTTAATTAGGTGTCAGCCTATGCAGTGTGAACTGACAAGAGTCTGATGAAAATAGGTGAGAGTTTGGGCAAGATGGAGCCAGATGGAAGCCCAGCCTTAGCTGATATTGGTTAAAAATATTCTCATTATAGTCATAGGTGAACAGAGGTCTTTGTCCCTGCATCACTTCCTCAATGCAGTTGGGTCCCAAATTTTACTTTTATTATTACTTTGAGTAGGCTTTCCTGCAAAGTCAGATGAAGAACAGAAAAGCCAGGAACACCGATAAGAGAAAGGCAAGAAAACAGGTTTACATCCTTTTACAATTTTTCAAGAGTAGAAGTAGAACCTTGTTCATGCAGCTCCCTAAATGGTCACTTGCTTGGTTTTCATAGGAAGAGATGACCCATATAGGCATGTCAGTTATGCAGTGGTGTACCAGCTATTGGAATCCAGATTCTTGCAGGACTGCCTTAGATGCTGACCAAGAGTTTGCAAAACTGGAAGAAAAAGCACAACCAGAACTGTACTGTGAAGAAATCAGATGTGCAGGGAAGTAGTGGTGAAGAGGCAGGATGAGGAACTTCCATACTGAAGGACAAAAAACAAGAGAGAGAAAATGAGATGGAACATGTAAATTGAGAGCGACCCGTTCTAAACAATAGCTGTTGACAGGATCTGCATATCAACCAGGTTGCGTATAGAACAGCTGTGGTGAATGGTCTAAACCAGGTCAGCATTAACTTTAGGGCCTATAAATATGTGAACTACGTGTCCTGAGGCAGAACGCTGGTAAGAGAAATAGGAGTGTTTGGGAAGAAAGTAAATGATTGGAAGCTAACGAAAAATCTTAGGGCTAGGAAAGACAAAGAGACAGTACAAAGTGCTACCTTTGCAAACTGTGACTTCCCACTACTCTCTGGAAAAGTGTCAAAAGCGTATGTCGGGCAAGGAGGTTGTGGCAGGTACTTTTCCTTAGCATGAAGGTTGCTGGGTGAATTGAAGCAGTGGGGAATTGCTTTAGTAAGTGTCGTACTGAGCATTTTGGTGGAGATCAGTATAAGAAAAGAAATAAAACCCAGTGCCCCCAACTTCTCAGTCTCAGCCTACAGCCATCTCTTCTGTTTCTGGGGCTTGCACAAAGTTAAAATGTGGAGAACTGAGGAAGGCCTGCAGTTCTGGTAGAACTGGGAGTTGATCAGGAATTAAAGTGCCTAGCAGCTGCTGCATGCTGTTGTGTCTGTTGATGCCACAGAAAGTAACTGGATATCCAGTGCAGACTGTGATATCTGCAGTTAGGACAGCTATTGTAAGGAAGTAAATAGTGGAAGAGAATGAGAGGTTAAGGACTTGGTTGTAGCAGGAGCAAAGAAAGAAGGAAGAGATGCACATAGAAGTAAAAGAAGCCAGGGGCTGTGATTGCTGAAGTACAGCTGCAGGATCACGCTGACTGAGAAGCCACCTGGAAGCACAATTTCAAAGCATGTGGTGTGCATAACTGAAGCCAGTTAGTCTGAAACATGCACTAGCCAAGGGCTTGCAGGAGCATGGGCTGGTGCAGAGAGGGCAAAGTGTGACGCACAATGAAAGCAGGAGTCTCCATTGTGGTGTGAGCCTCACATGTAGCGAAGCAAGAAGTGTGGCATTTGTGGCTCTACAGCTCCTTTAACATGCCTTATAGAAAATTTTGCGAGAAAAGGCAGAACCATTTACAAAGAACATCTGAGTGTTTTCAGAGGCAAAGCAACTAGACCAAAGGAAATCAAGCACAGCAAATGCAAGTGATAATCAATATGAAAATATTTTACACTCACTGCAATCTTTGCTATTTTTGTCTTCCATAGTACAGAAGAATATGTAATCCATTCCAACGCTACGGATATTTTTAACTTGGCGTGTCTTAGCTTTGCTTTCACTGTTTTTGTTTTGTTTGTATTGTCATATATACATATATGTGAACAGAAGGATGCAGTACTTTTCTTACAGGTCAATTGTCATGGCTGAGGTGTTGAGAAAAATATGATCAAACTAAGGGAAGCAGAAAAATGGATCAAATTTTAAAACATGTTAAACTGCAAAACAGAAAAACACTATCTCTGTGAGGATAGATATACTTCCTATTATTAATAGCGATCCTGTTTAATCGATTAGTAAGATACGTGATTTTATGAATGCAGTGTTTCAGTTATGTAAACAAAAGAAGAGGTGTAAATGTGTGTATATGTACACATATCTAGAGAAATGCAGTTTTGTGCATTTATAAAATATGATGTTTTGAGCACTACAAGCAGCGACTATAGATCGGCTAAGTTTAGAACTGTTTCCCATGATAAACTGAGTTTTAACAGATTGCATAGTTTTACAGCATTGTGGATGGGATGACTGCACTTTTGTCTGATATTATACTGGGGAAATTTTTCAAAAGCAGTGTGTCCTGGTTTTGGCTGGCATAGGTTAAGTTTCTTCCCAGTACCTGGTATAGTGCTGTATTTGGGATTTATGATGAGAATAATGTGGATTTAGGATGAGAATATTGTTGATAGCACATTGATGTCTTAGTTGTTGCTAAGCAGGTGCTAAGTCAGGGACTTTTCAGTTTCTCACAACTGCCCCACCAGCAGCTAAGCTTGGGGGCATAAGATGGAAGAGGACACAGCCAGGACAGCTGACCCAAACTGGCCAAAGGGATATTCCTTACAATATGACGTCATGCTGAGTATACAAACTTGGGAACACTGACTGGGGGCCGCTGCTCGGGAACTGGCTGGGCATCAGTCAGCGGGTGGTGAGCAATTGCATTGTCCATCACTTGTTTTGTGTATTATTATTGTTGTCATCATCATCATCATCGTTTTCCCTTCCTTTTCTGTCCTATTAAACTATTTTTATCTCAACCCATGAATTTTACTTCTGGGGTTTTTTTCTTCCAATTCTCTCCCCGACCCCGCTGGCAGCAGGGTGTGAGTGGGTGGCTCTGGGGTGTTTAGCTGCCCTCCGGGTTAAACCACAACACAGTGTATATAGATCAGTGGCCCTCAGATGGGCAGAAAATAACAGATGGTAAAAACTATTTTGCTCTCTTTCGCAAAACTCTGTGTATGTGTATGATATGCAGTGCTACACCAATTTGCTGGAAAGGATTTTTTCATTTTTAAAGTGCTGATCAGGTTATTTAGGAAAATGAAAATAGTTGTATTTTAGAGGTGAGAGCTGTGCATCAGCAATGAAGGTCTATTAAACAAGGTAATGATGTTTGTGTCTCCTTAGAAGAGTGGCAGCAAACAGCACAGGCCAGGATGGGCATGTTTATATGCTTGTATCTGCTTTTAGTGTTTAAGTGACTGTTAATCATATTTTGACCAAGATTGATTGTGAAATTGTGCCATTTATTACCAATCGTCATCTGTCATGCAGTTTGTAGGCTTCAGTTGTATCTGAGCATATATGAATTCATATGCATCTATACACTCGTGCATATAAGTGTCCACAAAATATTGTGAGCTAACTTTCTTATTCAGTTTACCTGATAATAGGTATATATCTTGTGAAAACTCTTTAAAATATGTGATTTTAATCACATCACGTTCTTTGAAGTAACATTTTGGTCTCAGCTACAGGAATTTCAGAATTTGGCTTTGTTTGCTGTAGTTGTAATCTTAACGGCTTTGTTGTTTGTGCAGACTGTATTTACTTTAAAAATAAATGCTTAACAGTCAAACAATCACTGTGTGCGCTCCTCTGAGACCTGTATAGGTGTCATGAGACAAAGTCACGGAGAGAAGACCATAGGCCTCCAGGATGACCATTACTTGGCCCTAATATGGAGCTTAACTGTGTGGAAGGGTTCGCAACAGACTTGCTGGTTTCACAGGCAACAGCCTATGTTTTGTAGTGTATCAAAAGCTGGGGGGTGGGGTTGTGGTCTTGTAGCCAGGTAAATGTTACACTGCCTTTTCTAGTAAGAGAACCCAAGTTCTGAACTAATTATATGAGGATGAGGTTTTGTCAGATCTGCATTGTCAGCGCTTGTCTTGGCCTGCCTGAAACTGTAACAGCAAACGTCTGATGAAGTGGTAGCTGTTACCTAACCAGTTTTAGCTTACTTTTATACGATTGTATAATGTAGTGCCTATTTTTAGAATATTTTTCATCTATTTCTTTACCGAATAAGTAGAACTAACAAGTCACTCTTCTGTGTAAAATACACTGTCTGAACCTGGGATAAAGAGGCAGCCTGGAGGAGAATACACATGGGATAATAGCAGAGGCTTTAAAACTGGGAGCACAAGGTGGTACCAGAGCCGATGGAGCGTCAACCAACCGACTCACCAATGGTCAGTCATTGGTATCTAATACAATGCAGCCATGGCGTGAACCAAGCTGATTTTTAGGTGTTAACAAAGAGAGCAAAGAAAGTGTATGTCAAGTATGCCATATATAGGAAGTCTGAATCTAAGAGTGTAGAACAAGCAAGGTGTAAAGTATGTTAAGAAAATGTATTAAAATAAGTGCAACTGCATCCTGGACTAAAAAGAATAAAAGCTCCTAACATCAGCACTGATGCCTTCTCAGAGCAAAGCTCAGGACATGGAAACATTGCCACAGTCCTCTCTCCCATCCAAGACTAAAGCCAACAGCCACAGGTCTCAGGTGGAGGGCGTAACACTGCTGAGAAGGGAGAGGTATTACAAAGTCTGTAAAAACTTTCTTAAATAATTTGAAAACTTTTTGTTCTAATTTGCTTAATTTTCTTTTTTTCTTTTGGTTTTTATGGTAATAAATAGATCTGGATTAATAACCGTTATTTTATTAGGCAAGATGTCAAGTAATCTAACAGTAAATTCCCAAATCCTTGACTTTTCATCCAGGTTGTGTTTCTGAGCACATAAACTGCATGAGCTCTGGTACAATGCTGTCCTTAGAAGTGGACAAATTACAGTATTTAGCCTGTAGGAATTATACTTGCTGGATGGCAGCACAGTTTCTGGTCTGTCAGTTGCTCCTCCCAGTTTTGTATCACCCGCAAACCTGCTGAGAATGTGCTCTGTCCCTTCATCCAGGTCACGCATGAGTAAGTTGAACAAGAGTGGACCCAGCGCTGACCTCCGGGGAACACCACTAGCTATAGGGCTCCAGCCAGACTCTGCACTGCCGATCACAACCCTGTGAGCTCTGCCATTCAGCCAGGTCTCAGCCCACCTCGCTGCCCGCTCACCTACCCACACTGCCTGAGCTTGCCTATGAGGTTGTTACGCGAGACAGTGTCAGAAGCCTTGCTGAGGTCAAGGTAGACCACATCCACCGCTCTGCCCTCATGTACCTAGCCAGCCATTCCATCACAGAAGACTATCCAGTTGGTCAGGCATGATTTCCCCTTGGTGAATCCATGTTGACTACTCCTGATAACCTTCTTTTCCTCTCCATGCTTGGAGATGACCTCCAGGATGAGCCGTTCTGTTGCCTTTCCAGGGATGGGGGTGAGGCTGGCTGACCTGTGGTTTTCTGCATCCTCCTTCTTGCCCTGTTTGAAGACTGGAGTGACAGCGGCTTCCCTCCAGTCCTCAGGCACCTCTCCTGCCCTCCATCACCTTCCAAAGATGATGGAGAGTGGCTTAGCAATAACATCTGCCAGCTCCCCCAAGCACTTGAGGGTGCCCCCCATTGGGGCCCGTGGATTTGTGGGTGTCAGGTTTGCCTACACGTTCTCTAACCCCATCCTCCTTGGCCAAGGGGAAGTCTTCCTTTCTCCAGAATTCCTCTCTTGCTTCCAGGGCCTGGCATGCCGGAGAGCTGGCCTTGGCAGTAAAGGCTGAGGCAAAGGAGGCAGTCAGGAACGCTGCCTGCTCTGTATCCTTTGTCACCAGGGCACCCACCTCATTCAGCAGCAGGCCCACATTTTCCCTTGTCATCCTTTTGCTACTGATGTACTGGAAGAAGTCCTTCTTGTTGTCCTTGACATCCCTTGCCAGATCTGATTGCTGATGGACCTTAGGCTTCCTCATCACGTCTCTTCACGTTCTGACAGCGTTCCTCTGTTGCTCCCAAGCAGCCTGTCCCTTTTCCTACGTTCCGTAAACTTCCTTCTTCTGATTGAATTTTGCCAGGAGCTCCTTGCACATGCACGCAGGCCTCCTGCCCCCTTTGCTTGATTTCTAACTCAGAGGGCTGCACCAATCTTGAGCTTGGAGCAAGTCGTGTTTGAACATTAGCCAGCTCTCTTGAACCCCCTGCCTTCCAGAGACCTAATCCATGGGATTCCTCCAAGTAGGTCCTTGAAGAGGCCAAAGTTAGCTCTTCTGAATTTCAGGGCTGCAGTCCTGCTTCTTCCATGCAGGATCCTGAAATCCACTCCCTTCCTTTTATTTTTGCTGATTTTTTTTTTCTTTCTTTCTGTTTTGGAGAGCTTTTCCCATAGTGGTTTTGTATGAGAGAATAAAGAAGTATTCTAGAAATCCTTTGTACTCTGACTTTGCAAGGGATGAAGGTGAATGTGATTTTTATAAACTAGGTGAATAGATAAAAATTCTGTATAAGATTCAGCTTGCTGACGGTTTTGCAGAAGTGGGATTCTTTGCAGTCCTTTTGTATCTCTGGCAGCTCTGCTGCTAATATGAATAGGTATCAGAGGAACAAAAGGTTGTGTCTCTTGATCTCATCACCAAAGGCTACAGTGTGGGGAGGCAGTTGCTTGTTTACTGTCATAATATTACAGCCTGCATTCAATACTCACATAGTTTTGCTCGCTTGGCCCTGAGGAGACAAAACGATTGCATTTTTTTATTGTGTGAAATTCACGGGATTGTGCCTATTAGATGCTTACTTTTTACTGTTAGCTCAGCGTGATTTTGAGTTGATATTTTCAATGCATCATTCATTTCCAAAAAAAAAAAGAAATAAACAGAAACATTACTCACCCGAATTTGCTCCCTTCAGTAGACAGTACATAGCTGTACTCTGGTCATTCCCATGCTCATCTCAGTATTCCCACTGTTTTATCTTCACACTATGACTTGTATGAACGCTGTCCAATGTCGTAGCAGGGAAGTGGGGAAGTGGGAGGAGAGAGGTCTGGAAATTTTCTGGGAGCTCTCCATCTGAAGCCTGATAGTAGCTGGCACTTTGCACAAGCCTCTTCCTTCAAATAAAGGAGAAAGATATGCCATTGCTTGCTTAACAAGGGAGAGGTGTGAAAAGGTCATTCATTTTTTCTCAGTTCAGTTATCACTCAGAGCATCCAGCAGACTTTCCTTCATGTGCGTCAGCTGGATTGGTTGTACACCCTTGGGAACTGGCAGGAAGCAGTGCCAGGTAGCAGGGAGAGGGGCAGATTGGTGCTGGGACTGATTGCATTAGGTCTGTTCCAGTGCAAGCCACTCATGGCATCAAGGGAATTCCTGCTGGCCAGCTAAGGTGAGAGCGTAACTGCTCGTTCCTCCTGGAAGTAAAAAGGGCATAACTCAGTGATGGCACTCGAATGCATGAATCAGCAGCTTACTTGGACTTAGGCTCAGTAGGGATGGCATACAAAAAGGCCATGTGACATGTATTTTTGAGATATGTTTTTAGTATTTGGATTCCAAATATTCTTTTAGTGCACAGCTGTGAAACTGTATTACAAATAAAGAACCATTACTTTTTCTTCTTGCCGACACAAAACAGCACTAGCAGTGTTCTGGAGTAAAGTACAAATCTTCATCTGAATAAGGAAAATTCTTCAGACTATTTTTGTCGTATAATAGAACTAGTTATTTCAATTATCTTAAAATAAAATTAATTAATAATAAAATCCCTTCTGCAAAACTCTGAGGAGAAAGAAGAGTTGTTTTCTAGAATCTATTGTATTGATGTTCCTTTATTAGAGTACACAAAATCTTCAGTCTTATGGTTCCCATCACAGGTAAAACTTATGGTCTCTTCCTTGTTTGCCCTCCATTCCATAGCAGTTTTTCTGTAGCTCATCCAGTTTTCCTCTCCTCTGCACTGTTGCATTGTTACCCTTTGTATCTCACAACCTGGTGTTACAAAACTTGAGGTTTTCTGTTGTTTTCTTCTTTGTCTCCAATGCCTTCCTCCTTTTCCACCACTTAACTGTGGTAAGAGCCTGAGGAGAAGGCTGCTCTGTTTTTTTCCTGTTGAAACTGTCCAGAGTTTCCTCAGTGCCTGTCAGTGCTTTGTACTGGAGAGGCACCAAATGCAATGGAATTGGTTTCAAAGGGTGAAATTCAGTCACAAGCCCTTCATGATAGTATCCCAGATATCAGGGAGGTCATACTTACCTGCCAGTTTATTGCTATAAATGTCCTTAAGTGAAAGAAATGACCATTTGTCTTTTGCATTTGTTCAGAGAAGCTCACGAGGCAAATTAGTTAGTCTAAATCGAGATGACATGCCTTCAAGTGGATGGGTGAAGGCCAGAAATAGTATTTCTTTTTTTTTTTGCCCAAGATAATGCATGACTATTTCATTTAGATTTGCTTTAAATTTGAAGGAATAAAATGAGAGCTAGAACAATTGGCTTTTTTGAGTTAAATGAAAATTAGGAGCCGGATCAGTCTTGTTAATTGCACGGATACATTCAGTGGTTTGTTTTTTGTTTCAGAGACCGCTTGTTACTTTTTTTTAAGCATTTCCTAATGAATCTCATAATCAGATTCCTTCTTCATTTATCATGCACTTCTAATCCTTTTGGAAGAAAGAAAGGAGCGTTATCAGCTGCAGTGGGTTAAACTTTTTATACATATGATTTTGCGTACGGTTTTACTAATGTAACACTGCATTTTAGTGGGTATCATTCAAAGCAACTCTTGAGTGTTGATGCTGACGTACTGAACATTTTTGCAAGGAATTCAATGCCTTGCGAAATGAAACAGATCACCCATGATGGCCTTTTCAGACCTGCAGGATAAGGAAAGGTTTGCAGGTGTGAGATAGTTCAAAATAAGGCTTGTGGCCATTTTGTTTGTCTTCCTGGATGTTAAGGTGCATACACCTGCTATTTACACAGTCATGTTTTGGGTTCTTCTTAGACGACATCTGTGATATTCTGGCCAAGTAGCATCATGTAAATTTTGTTGCTAGCAGCTGTGGCATTGGGATTTCACTTGCCTCCCTGCAGTGAGAAGTTGTTATGAGGCCTCTGCCATACTGACGTAACACTTGAACTCCCTTGAAGATGTGAGTGGTGCTGATCCCTTATCAGTCTGCCTGTCTATAGATTTTATACTGCTGCTTTTCATTCACACACAGAATGATTTTCCACAGGAAGCTAGCAGCAAAGGAAAACATCCCTAACAAAATTCTAAAAATCTCTGGCATCACTTTCTTCTGTGGATCAAACCCTGCTTTGCCACCAGAGATTCAGCTACACATTTTTAAGAGATTGGTAATTTAGGACTCCAGATAGTTATTCATGCAGCTTTCTCCATGACAAGGACGGTTTTGTACCAAGGCTCGTGATTTCAGATATGCTAGGAATGACATTTCTTAGGTATCATTGTTGGCTATAAAATGGTTTGCTAGTATGAGTGCAGAAGTGATAAAACGTGACCTCAACTAGCAGAAAAAGGTCAGAACTCTCATCAGAGAAAGTGTTTTTCCAGATTAATACTCAAATGCTGCTGAATTGTTTTTTTGTGATGGTGAACATGTGTGGGTTTGTTTTGTGTATCGGTGGCAGGTTTCTGTTATTTTACTAGGGATCATTGGTGATATGTAATTAGATTCCTGTCATTGAGTTTGTGCAAACATGTATGAGAAGTGCTTTCACTGACAGGCCGATTTCTTTGAATGGCCATAGCTTAAATACAAACCAGACATTTATGCTGTTAAGAAAGTTTATAATAAATTTTATTCAGTGCTGAGGTCCCAATCCAGTAAACTGAGCTCTTGCTTCGTCTGTTCAGCTCCTCTTTGAGTGTTGTTGGAAGGTCGTGCTGCTGATAAGGGATTGCTCTGGGAGACAACCACCAGCTAAGTCTTGAAACTGAGAACACACATTTGTTTATGGTCATAGAATCATTTAGGTTGGAAAAGACCTTTGAGATCAACTGTCACTATAGTAGGACTAGGTAATTGCTACTAGGCAATTTCTCAGTTAACTAAAAATCAAGTACAATTCAAAACATGTTAGTCAGGGTTTGGGCATACAATGCCATCAGTCAGACACCGTGTTACTGGTCTGGTGGCCATGGTGTTGGTGGCTCTTTGCCTCTTAGTTCATGGTGGATAGGCAGAAGGACTCTTCAGTGATGGGAAACCAGAGCTAAGCGAGGGTCTTCCCTCTTGCCCAAGCTCCATTGCATGTAGGCACTTTTCCGTGCAACCTGTTCCAAAGGAAACTTTCTCATTTGCAGATCAAAACCAGTGTGTTCTGGCTCTTTGAGATAGCAAACTGATTGCCAGTTGTGTGGTACCTCCTAATTGTTGCAGACGTGGTGCTATTTTATTAGTTTAACTATTTTTATGCAATAACACCAAGTGAACAGTCTGTTTATGTTTGCATGCAAGGCAGATAAGCTAAATTACAAACAGGTCTTTATGCTACAATGTCATTTGTATTTTTCCTCACACTGTTTGGCTTTTGAAATGATTCATGCCAACACTTAGTGTTTCTGATTGCTTTGAAAACACAAAATATCTGTATTTTAGCTAGGAAAACATTAAATAGCTTTGACTGCCTTTTGCAGGAAACTCTTATCTTTGATTCCTTAGACTCTTTTGTATGCATTGGTTAGGTTTATGTGGAAAAGAGTTTTGGGAAATACCTTTTAACCCTTTATTATCCTGTTGCAACCTGTTCAAAATTACACACATGTTCATGCCAGGGTTGCACTGGGTTGATGAGGTGCCTTTGGACATGCCAGGGGTTGCATAGAGAGGATGCAAGGCTGTTGCATCTTGGTGTGTGTTTGATCATTGCTTGTGCATTCTGTTATGGTTTCAGTAGGAAAACTCAGTTTAGCTTCAGTAGCAAGCTAAGGGAAGCCTGTACTACTTAAGTGAGAATGGAATAGTTCTAGTGCAGAAATTAGCAAGTACATTTGAAGTGTAGATACTGTATAGTCAAGTGGATGGAGCACTAGACAGGAGTCTGAGAATAATATGTCTTTCTTCAGCCTAGACATTGAGTCATTGTGTGATGTCTGGCAAATTGCTTCAACTCCTCCTGGCTGTTTCGCCCCCAGGAAACAGAGGACTCTGCTTTATAAGAGCTCTAAGAGCTAGTGTAATAAATAATGTTTATAATTATATGGTTCTCTGGAAAAGCTTGGATAACCATCTTCAGCAACGGCGTTATTTTGCATTTGTTCTCTTAACTGAATGGAGGTTTGACATACATGATTATGTGTTTCAGTTGGGCAAACTGATCCTTGATGGACAGGTGCAGAAGTTTTAGTGACTTTTTTTTTTTTAACTTGTAAACAGAATTGTTATTTTAATGAGAATAAAGACCTTTATAATTTGAAGCCAGTTGCCGACAGAGGGTTGCAAATTGTTAGTGCAAGGTTAAACTGATTTACAAATGGGGAAATATTTACATTTTAAGTATCTTTTACATTGTGATGGAAACAGAGTTGTGTTCCTGCTAATAAGACATTTACATTTTATTTTGAAACAGAATGGTAGCTGCTGCTGAAAAGATGATGAAACTGTCTAAAGATGGACAGGAAATCAGATCCATTTTTTTGTGCTTGCATCACATCCTGCTACCAAATGATCAGTGGTTGCCCTCCTCAACTCTGGTCTGAGCAGATTTGGGATTCTGCAGTGGTGTGCCACATGTGCCATGGCTATGCTCTCTGTTTGTGCAGTAGTTACTATATTTCAGGCTGGCCATCTCTGAGCTAGTGGCAAAAGAAACATGCATTGGTTTTGAGTAAACAAAACATAAGCTGAAAACTATGATAAATGTTGCCTGTTACCTTTTCTGCATTTTTTATTTTAGTATTTTCCACAGGTGCCCAGATACCTACTGTAGCAATATATAAAGCCATAACGTTCATCTTCCTAGGCAGGACATAGCTTAAAAAACATAAGGGTGACCACTATCTCCTGAGGAATGGACCAGCAATTACTTGGTTTGAGCAGTGATTACACAGAACAATGATCAGCTGTACTGTACGTGCTGCAGGAGCTCATATTATGAAGGCTCAGCAAATGCTAGTTTGTCCTAGATACGTCCTTTTTGCTGTCTGTCATGTGTTCCCATAAAAAGCTTTAGAATATACCTGAATGGGGCTTTTAGAAATTATTCTGCTGGTTAGTAACCTGTAAGAAAATACCTTTTTTTAGAACATTTTTATTTTCTCTACTCTTGGGTCTCATTCTTCTCTTTTCCCCTGGACAGATCCCTGTGGCAAGAAAATATCTTCAGCTTGAATCCTTTTTTTCTTTGCTGTCCTTTTCAGTTAATTTTCAAGTCACTTACATATATTCTATGTCTCCACTTGTTCTCCCAGGAGATTTCAGACAATGACCTCCTACGTTGTAGATCAGGGGTTTTCTGAAAATGCATATGGGGTAAATTGAGCAAGATGAGAACTAAATAATGTTAATTAATTCACAAATGTTGTATTATACAATTATATATAATGTTTGAAGAGTAGAAGCACCTCATAATAGCAGGGATCCAGATTATGAATATCTCCTCTACAGTGGTCCCTAATGAGTTAGAATAGGTTTGACCAATTCTACTCTCATGCAGTCAGTCCTCACATACCAGGCCTTAAAAGGTCAGAGCTAGTGGGATCTAAAAATCTGCTTATAGTTTTGCTTAGATGAGTTCCTTAACAATTGAGTCAAATTGATAAAAATTTTAAAAAAGGAGAAGGCAATACCAGATGTTGATATTATAGCTGTTATTTCCTGTTGCTTTGGTCAGAGGTTTTGTGCTGTGAAAATTTTTCAGTGGGAAGAAATCTTCATAGACTATAAAACAGGACTGTCACTAGACACTTGTTTTACGTCTTACTCTAATTCTCCAGTTCTTTGGGCAAAAGTGGGTTATCTCTGACTGCTCTGCAGACTGAAGCATCTAGGGAATGCTGTAACCAGTGCTTTACTGTCTTTCTCTAGAGGACTCATTGCTAGCTGGAGAGACACAAAAGATAGTGCTCCCACCAAGTCAACACTGTTCCTCCCCTTTCCTCTTCTGTGAGTGAGCTGATGGAAAAACCTGCTAAGAGAAGTGCAGGCTAGCTGAGAGTTTTCCCACAATCTGGGAACTAGCTGGCCTGATCCAGCAACTGTTTGGTCTCTTACTACTTACGTCTGACACAAATGTGTCATCACATAGGAGACAAGCTGACATGTAAACTGCTTTCCTATAGGCAATGAAGGTTTTTGCACAATAAACTTAAAAGGGCAGAAACAGTGATACATTTTTATGACATCAGGAGTCCCCTAGCATTAAATTAGGCAATTTTATACCACTACTAAGAACCATCAGCTTCTTTGCTAGCCTGTGCAGTTGCTTTCAGTCATCTGTTGAGAACATTTCTTAAATCCTTGGGTTGCCTTCCAGCCCTCTGCTTTGGTTAGGAACACACAGCAGTCGCAGCAGTTGGGACTGAAGGCATGGCTTGAAGTTACAGGACAGTGTTATGGAAAGTTTTGGTTATTTCTAAGCTTGATCGACAAGGCATCCATGAAGCATTAACATCTTTGCACTAAGCCATTTGAAAAACAAGATTTCCAAAAAAGTTGCTGACAGTGTATCTCCAGGATACAAAAAGAGTTTTGTGCAGTAATGCTCTGTAAGCTCCTGGAACTCTTTAACCTACTATTCTACCAGGCCCCATGTGTTTGCCAAGTTAAAGGGAGAGAAACGTGGCACAAGAGCTGGTGTTATGAAAAGGGTTGTTTAAAAAATGAATGTTTGGAAATTTTTTCTGCAGTCCAAATGGGATTGGATTACATTGTCTTTTGTTAAACAGTGACGTTAACCTCTGAGATAAAACCAATTTATCGCCTAAGTAATGTTGAAGTACGTTTGGAAAAACAGGCATTTTGAAAATCCAGAATATCTGTATTTCAGAACTGGGATACAGTGTAGAATGAGAGTGTCTGAAGTATGTTACAGGTAACATTTCCAGAGTATTTTTTTTTTATCTGGAACTGCATTTTTCCATGGTTAATAGTTCAGAAGCCGTTCTGACACAGGACGTGGCTTCACTGGAGTCACTATGGCTATGCTGTGCATAGAACCATACTACCAAAACCATCATACATATTTTGTGTTTTATAGCTCTGGGTCAAATTGTGATGAGCTGACATAAGAAATACATTAAGTAGTTCACAGGTGGCAAGACAAGAGCCTGCATCATGGTGCAGGTGGCAAGCACTGGCAGCTGATCCAGCTCCTCACTCAGGCTTCGTAACCCCTGCTGAACTCGGTGCTCTGATGATAGTATTTCTTGCAGTAACACTGCTGAGAGCTGGTGAGAAAGCACTGACCCCTTCATGAACTTCACAGGCTCCATATGCCAAGACCTGAATTGCCACCCAGATGCCAATGAGGTCAGAGAGCCAGAGGAAGATGTTGTGCAAAGCATCCTCTGGAAAATACACCAGCTTTCACCTTCTTCTTCCCCCCTGGCCCTGGCCTGTGGAGATGCTTATGATCACCAGGGGTAATCAGGCAGAGTTTCTGTGTGTGTTGGAATACAGGGTTTCTGTGAGGTTGGGCCCATCTAAATCTGTGTTCTTGCTTAATGTGCTTATGTTAAAATTGGTAGCAAAGGATTTCCATTCTTTTCTGTGTCTCTTGCTCTGTGCAAGCATCCACCTGGCAGCTCTGAGCTACACGCTTCTTTTCCAGCTCCCCCCTTCCCTGCTAGCCAGTTTCTCTTTCTAAAATTATTTAAGCTAGACTTAGCTTCTTGATGTTACCTCATGCATGAAGAAAAGCAAATGCACTCTCTGTAAAAATTCTCCATGTTAGTCTTCTTTTCTCTCCTTTCCTACTTCTTGTGCTGTAAAGAGATTGTTTTAGCACAAATTGTTATAAGGTTATGCTAATTAGAATAGCCAGTAGCCTAAAGAAATGCTAAGTAGGTATGGCTTTGTGGGTTAATGATGGTAATGATAATGAATTTATAGCAGGCTAGAAAGGCTCTACAACAACGGCCTTGCCCATCATTGCATTCTTCTAGTATTTCCTTATTAGGTTTTTTTGTGCATAAGACATACTGTCATCTTGAATGGGTTATACTCCATGCAGATAAATATTTCGATCATGCGTACAAGTAATGGACTGTTAAGTCTGTCTTTTAAAATACAAGTTCACAAGTCAATTACCAAAGCCTCTTGATGTAAAACACACTGTAGGCAGGACAGTGGGCTGAAAATTATATTTTTACAATCTTTGCTTGGAAGTGGATTGCAATTAAGGAAAACAGTTGTATTCCTTACTACTCTTTGCTCTGTAAACTGTGTCTGTCTTCTGTTTTTGTGCTGCAAAGGGACTGCCTTCTCAGGTTATTTTGTATGACTGCAAGTTGGACACTGATGTCCTTTTTAGCCTACATCTCTGGTCCAGTATGTCAGTGCTCCATGTTGTAAACCTTATTGTGCTAAAAGTGGATTTTGCAAAAAGGTGAAACATACTGAAATACCTTTGTCTTTTTCAGGATATTAAAGTTTTGAACAGTGCCTCCTCAAGAAGTGTGACAAGAAATGGCTTTAGGAAACAATACCCAGAGAAGTTATTCCATCATCCCTTGCTTCATCTTTGTTGAGGTGAGTGCATCATTCAGTTGCCAAGCCTACATAGAAGGCAGCTCTTCCCTGCAGGCATTAAGTCATTTGTTGGCCATTTTGTTTGTGAGGAAGAATGCTTTCTTTCTTGATAACACAAATATCCATCTTCATAGTCAGTGCTGTCAAGGCCCCCTGAACACAGTCCTGCATGAGTTAGCCAGACCTTAGGTACAAGAACAAGGAAGTACTGTGTTTTCAAGGCTTGCCTCTACCCACTTTGCCAGCTAGTCCTGTGGTATTTGGCAGATAATGGGCAGTAGCTGCAGGTGCAGGTTATCAGCAGGTGATTCCTCATCTTCCCATTTTTCCTCAGACCTGTATCCATCTTGCTGCTGCACCAAGACCAGGCTTTGTTTAAGGAAACATCTGATCTCACAATCTCATAGTTCATAGGCTTAGGAAGCAACACTCAGTTCTGATTTCAGTTCAGATAAGACATAAAATTTACGTGAGGCATGCCTATCCTTTAAGTGTTATGAAGGAGCTTGGCTAGCACAGGGGCTGTGAATTGACTAGCAGTGAAGTTACAGGGGTGGTTGTTCCCACAGTGCAGTATGGCCTCATGTCTTTATTAAGGATAGATGTGATTTTTTTAATTGCCTTATTATTTTACTCTGTACAAATTGCTTTTTTGTGGTGCTTCCTTTACTTAGCCTAACGCTGCTGCTAGACTGACCAAAATCGTTATCCAAATCAATGGTTGTTCAATTGGTGCTTATAAGGCTGGGATGGTTTTCTTGATAAGAGGGGCAACTCCAGATTTCCTAGGAGGATGAAAGCTTCCATCAGATTTAGATGGTGAAAAAGAGATAACTGCCTGTGACTGTCTTCAGAGCCACCTGTCGTATGTAGCTTGGATGCAACACTTGCTCTTTGGCCCAAATTATGAGACAACTTGTGCTCTTCCACAAAACAAGCACTAAGAACAGTCAGAAGATTAATTGTAATGCCGGGTATTGTGTAAGACTTCTCCCATTTCCACCGAAATCTTGGAAAGGTTCTGCAGCATCAGGTGTAACGGGCACTGTGAATGGTTGCTTTGCAGACTTCCTGAGCACTGACCTTTCCTCAGGGACATGGGAAAGCATGCAGTGGTATCCAGGACCTCTCTAACCCTTACTTACCTGGAGTCCCCTCCTCATAGCGTCTTTGCCAGCCAGGAGGTACAGTACCCTTATATGCCCTCCTTACTTTCTGTACTACCAGCTTATCCCCCAAAAACACAGTTGGATGATCTCTGGGTCCTTTATCTAATGTAAGTAGTAGTTTTCCTTCTGATATGAATGAGCCTTCCTTGCAGGAGGAATCTGGTTGGAAGATGAGAACAGAGGAAAAGCATGATGAAACCACTAGTAAAACTTGGCAAAGGGCCGTCGCAGCTGCAGCTGTGGCAGGTACCAGTGTGAGAAGGTGGCTGAGTCTTGCAGTGCTTCACAGGGATTTGTCAGTGAAATAAATGTCCAGCTTTCTGGGGAAACTGGGGGGCTGTTCTGACTGGGACAATGGGTCACTACTTCATCCCGTCTTCTAGAGAAAGAAAGGTTAAATATGGGGGGGGTGGGGAAGCAATAAGCTCAGAAGAAACCAAGTAAACACCATCAGCAACGAGATGTCTCAAATTTATTGCTTGAACAAGCAGCTCTGAAGATTTTTAGTCCTCTAAATGTATGAATGATGAGCCTGGTTGGCAGCCTATGATAGAGATATAAATTGTCTTTCCTCTAGACAGGACTGGCATGAATATAAGAATAAATCTTTTTACAGGAGGAAGAGAAAATAATTTTTTGCCCTGTAAGTGTGCTTTCCTTGTCCTTTCATATACTTGCCTTGCTGATTAAAACACAATTTTAAATTAAAAATCCAACACAGCGAAGTAGTGTCTGAAAAGATATTCTTTCTGCTACATTTGATGAAAACATGTATTTCTTCCCCCACAGTATAGATTTTTAATATAACAATATTGAAACTACAAATTCATAGATTTATGTCAAGTATTGTAGCATTAAACAACAGGAAGTCGTAATTTCCTGCTGGGAATGCAGATGTGATTGATGGTAGCTATTTGGTCTGAAAAGTCCACGTAAATCTTAAGGCACACTGATGGTGTTTTTCTTTTCCTACTGCCACACTTCTGAGACTAAATTAAGAGCTTTTCAGATGAGCTACCCCAGACAGCAAGCCCTGTGCTGGATTTCCTTCCTGGGTTAGGATGGGCCCTATTATTGTAGCTTTGAAGCAACCATGAGAATTGTTTATCTGTATGATACCTTGAAGCAGTTGCTGAAGGTGCACACAGGACAGTTAAAAATAATGTTGTGAGCTTTCCTGATAACATTCAATCTAGCAGCAGACATGTTAGCTGATCATGAGTAGTATAAGACATGGTCAGTAAATATTATCATAGGCCTGTTCCCCAATATGTTCTGCCTCCCCCATTGTCTTCCGTGGAATGTGGTCCTGTGATTAATGTTTTGAGGCATTTGCTCTTCAGAAAAAAATGCTAAGCATTGATTGTCATGTCAGATGTCCAGCCAGTAGATACCTGCTAACTGCCCAGTATGCAGTGTGTATTCAAAGAAGTTGTGAAGGGAGTGGTGAAAATGAGGTGTTGTGAACAGTTTGGACATTTTAAATGCTTCAGTCTGTTCAAATGTGACGCTTACAGTTTCAGCAGTTATTTGCATTTCCTTTTCATCACACTGAACTAACTTGTAGCAGTTATTTATTGTGAAACCTGACCTGAAGTTGACTGTCTCATTATAAAAACTTAAACCTTGTGTGTGATGCTGCAAATTCCTTTTTATGTTTAAATCACAAACTTTTTAATAATATTAGAGATAGCATGTGATATCTTACCTATAATGACAGAAATGTTAAATCAACATTTTCAGTCCCTAATCAGAAACACAATGTCACATTGTGAGTAGATTTAAAAGCTAAATAGGGAATGATTAAACTACTTTTTAGCCACTTACCAAATCTTAGTCCCTCTCCCAAATAAAGCAGGCAGATTTCTAGATGGTTTGTTACTGTATTGTAAGAGGTATCATTACGGTCTGGCATTTGTTACCAAATGTCTGTGAGGATTTGCTATATTACATTTTGTTAAACACATAAGCAATTAATTATGATGTACAGAAGACTCTCCTTTCTCCTGCCCCCCTTTGCAGCATTGCATGCAGCCAGCATCAGTGAAAGGAGTCTTCAGGAGGCTCTCACCCAGCCCTGGTTTACATGTAAGAGGTTGCCACAAGATGAGACTCATTTTGTTGCTTGTTCAGTTGACTATGTGCCACTGCTTTAAGCAGTGTACAGATGGTTGAGTACCTGGTCTATGAGGACTGATGCTGTTAGCTGCAGACAGTTGTTAAATAGCAGTGCAAAGAGCAGGATGCCCTACTCCAGTAGCTTCCAGAGCCCTTTGGAGTCAGTGATGGACCCAGAGCATGCAACAAAAGCTACAGAGCTCATAGCTGTTGGTACGCCCTGGATCTATCCCAGCAAATGCAAATAGTGCACAGCAGCCTGTTTGAGGATTTGTTGTTTGCCAGCACTGATCACTGAAGTGGTCTTACTGATTGTAGGCAAGCACGAGAGGATGTAGTATAAGCAGCATCTGGGATGACAGTAAAAAATTTCTCATATATGCTTCCTTTTTCACATACTTTTGACTTGTTGTGGCATTTGTTGCCAAAACTCTTTGTGGAGCATCTCCTCCCTCCTTTACCTGCTGGGACATGCACAACAGAGTGCTGTCAGAAAAATTTTTAATGATGCTTCTGCACAGCTGTCTCATCGTTTTGCAACCCCGTCTTGAAAGGTTTGATCCAAGCAGTGCTTTGTTACATCTTTCCATATAGTATCTGCATTTGTACTGGGTGAAGGTGGGAAAAGATAAAATCACAACTGGCAGAGGTGTGTTTTGTACAGAGTGGTCCAGTTTTCTGCAGGAAGTGAATAAATTGTCAGAACAACTAAGATCGCTCAGATCTAGGTATTGTCAGGTGTAGAAGTGGGGGAAGTGCAGTGCCTGGCAAATTCCAGGTTCTCTTCTTAGGGGACTGGTGAGCTACGCTGAGGTCTTGATCTAGCAGTGCTTTGCATGTGCTGTGGTCTTTCTCTGTCTTTCTTCATCCTATTCTGAGTGTTAGCCTTCTGGGACAAAACTCATGCTAGGTGGGTGCAGGAGAGCCAACTACAGTCTGGCTTTGGATTTGGTGGGTCAGAGTGATTATACTTGCTTTTGCAGCATACTTGATGCTTATCATTAGTGACAGGAAGTGTGATGCAATGTGATAACTGCATTTTCTAATAGATATTGGAAGGACAGTTGCATACTATGAGTAAACTGCATCCCCACAACTTTACGTGACTTCAGAGGGAGGGCACGTGAACTTTCAAGCCATTGTGTCTCTTTGAATGGTGGTTTTTAAAGAAGCAATAAGAAGGCAACACTTGCTCTTTTTCCTGCAAAGAAAACTCTCTCATCGCTTCTGAATCAACAGCAGTTATAACTGTAACGGCTCTCTAGATAATAAAAGGAAAAAATTATTCTGGAATTTCTGCTGATGTGGTGCTTTCTACTTCCTTTTTCTTCCTCCTCCTCCTCACACTGCAAGTCCTGGCTTGAGGGCTTGAGTTGTTTCAGGGGGTGTGTTATCCAAGGATTTATTTTCAAGTACAGTTACTTCTAAAGGAGTCAGGCGCATCTGAGGTATGTTTTTGTACATGAAAACACTGCAATTTTCTGGCACCAGCTTTAATTAAATGGTCTTAAGCTGATCAAAGAGTTACTGAATACCAAGTGACTTTAATATGACTGATGTACGTGCCACATTGTGCTTTATTGTGGATTATTGTAATTCTGACATTGACAAGGTGGTAGGGGCAGAGTCAAATAAACAACACTATTAAAACTTAAAACATTGGACATCTTTCAAATTCTGTAATATGAATATCCTACTTTTCCACATTAAATCCATTATTCTGCCCTCAGGAAAGCTTTTACAGGCAGAGTGGAAACACTTTCTTCTTGACAACTTGATATATAGTGCATTGCAAAAGACTGAAGATTTTATAAGAAAAATCTCTTCTCCCGTTTCTCTCCTTAAATAAAATGAAAAATTCTGCAAAACACAAAGCTCTAGTCTTGCATCTATACTGATGCAACTTTGAGTTGAACTGTAGGTATGTTACAGCCTAATAGGTTCCCTGTCACTACAATCAGTGGAGTAAATTTTCCTTTAATTTCTGCTATTTTAGTTTTGGACAGATTGAATCATCTTCAAATATCAGTTCAAACATAATTTAAAAAAAAAGTTTCAACTTACAGAAGCACAGACACTTACAGAAGGAAAACCTACTTGTTTCTCTGACTGCCTACAGTTTCCTGCCAGTATTTAATGTAGTCAAGCCAACAGCTGAACTACTCTTTAGCAGGAGAATTTCTGCAATACTGAAATCATTACTGTAAGCAAGACAAGTGCCTCTTGAACTCCAGTTTGTTATCAGCACCACAGCAGGGTTTAGGAAGTTACAAAAAATAAGTGAATTTAGAGCAGTCGTGACATAGGGAGCACTTTTTTAATTCTAATTTTTTTTGTTTAGATGTTCTGAAAACTCAAAAGATTTTGAACATTTGGTTACTGTCTGGTGCCCTCTCATTTTGAGCAATGTTTGCTAAGTGTGAAATATCTTTTTGTGTGTGCTGTGGTCCTCAAAGCAACACTTGTAAGAGGGTATGTATTGAGGGTGACTTTCTATTTGTGTTTCTTTCTACAAGATTCACTACTCTCCTAAGAAAAACTTGCTGATTGCGTTAGAGCTTTGATGATATGATTAACATTGCATAAAGGACATACGAACATAGGATTGCAGTTTTGGATATTCAAAATACAGGTTTTAATTTTGGCAAGGTAATGTCCTGTTCTCCTAGAAAATGCCAAAAAAAATTCCAGGCAGATTTTAATGTAAACATTAACTACACAGGCATCCCAAGTTTAACCAACTTCCAAATAGTTGCAAAGATCAGTGACTCTGTTGTGTAGCAGTATCCATTATCCACCATGTGGGACTTTTTGATTTTGTTTCCTGCTCAGGCAGAAAAGAAGGATTTTCCAGCAGGTCATGTGTGTCTGCTCAATCCTTTCACTTGCTATAGGTGTCTTGCACATAGCTATTTAAAGCTCTCTGCCTTGTTTCTCCATCTGTGCCGTGCAAGCAGTAGTGCTGCGCAGCTCCACTGGGATGCTGTGAGGACAAAATGCCCTGCGGGACATGTCATATGCTGGTGTTGTATAAACTGCCTGTCATTAGATCCTCTGGTTAGACAACTGTGTGAATTGATGGTGACAGATGCTGTGCAAATTCAGAGGAGCTCATCTTGTAGCAGGGTGATGTTTCTGCATAATCCCCATGCTTCAGTCACTCCTGTTTCATCAGATTGTTTCTTATTTTATTCACTCAGTATATGTATCTGTTTCTTTTTGTTGCTCTTTCTAAATGTCTCTTTATGTTCCCCATTTGCCAGTCATTCTTTATTGTTTCCTTTTTTTGTGTCTCTACCACGTACCTTCTTTGTTCCAGATGACTGGATAACTCCATATTGTAAAACTGATTTCATCTCAGTGAATAGGTGTCTGCCGAGTGTTGGATTAGTTTTCCTGAATTGCTAGGCAGCTTTCATATTACCTGACTATAAACTAGAATTTAATTTTTTGAAACAATAATCCTTCTAGGTACTTCACAATTAGGCAAAGAGCACAGAAAACTTGTGGCTGAAATACACTCTGGAAAAAAGCAAATTATTTGATTCTACTTAGCTTCTTGAAAACTTCTTAAAATTAACATTAAGAGGCTGTCCAAGAGGGATTAGCTGCTTTACTGCATTTTTCTTTAAAACATAAGTGAAAGAAGGATTGTATTGTTGCTGCAGACACATGAAGCCCTATTTTGTATTCTCTGTCTTTATCCTGAAAATTCCCAATCACAAATAATCCCTTTGACAGCCTGAATAACATCTTAGGGTTTGCACCAATTAATTTTGTGCAGTTTTCAAGGAAGAGATTAAAGGTACCAAAAATTCTTTGTCTTTATGAGTAATAAAAAATGCATTTGGTAGTAGAGAAAAAGGTGGTGAACATACTGCTTTATCTGTTTTACTGTGCCCTGAAACTAGCCAACACTTTTGAAAACTACTGCAATTTATAATATGTTGGTCTATATAACCAGGTTTGTAAGAGAAGGAATCGTGTGTTTTTTAATTATGCAGCAGTCAGGGAGATTGAATTTGCTTTGTTTTTTAAGTAGAAATGCATTTTGCTGATTTGTAAGTTAAAAAAACTCCATGGCTTTAGCAGATTGGTGCTAGAAAGACTAGTAATCAGACTAGTAGCATTGAATGTATAGAGGTCATTAAAAAATTGTTATAGAACCAGGTGCCATTATGCAAGTTTTCTGTATTATATATGCAGAACTCCAGAAGCCATGTTTGAAGCCTTGTAAGGTGAAAGGTATTTCCAGCAATGACTTGGCAACTTTAATTAGGCTTGAAATAGAAAGCAATGTGAAAATACGTATGACACAATAAGTAGGGCAGCCATGTCCCCATGGGAACACGGTGATACTATCAGTGAAAATTACTGCTGAATTTTTGCCTCCTTTATTTTCAGAAGTATACTTAGATTTTTATATTTATTGCAGATAATGGTAGAACAGTTGATGTGCTACTGTTTGTTTGCATATTTCAAGGACCTGAGGGGTTTTCATATTTTTGCTCCCAAGCACTCGGTATTGAGCTATTTATTTGTCCAAATATATGAAAATCTGGAGACCATTGCAGGTGCAGTGCATTATCATATTATTGACTCCTCTGTGACACAGTTGCACCGTTTCCCGTGGTCTGCATCTGTGAACAAGCGTTTTTTCTTTGATCTGTAGGAATATCTCTGTGTTTATTTAGCCAGTACTTAATATGCATGAGTTAAATGAAATTTTAAAAAGGGTGGAAAGGAATTAGTAGAGACTCACAAATCCATACTAAGTAACCCTAAATACAACAATCAAGCTTTCCCAGAAATGATAAGTAGGTAAGATCTGAGAAATGTCAGAGCAAAGCAAGATGCTTAAATCATATTTTGCAATATCAAATCCATTCAAACTTTTGATAATGGTTTTGAAATCAGGAGAATTTTCATAAGTGAAATAGGTCTCTTTAATCATCATGTCCAATTTCAACAGGCTTGCAAAGGATTTCTGGCTCCTGACCAGCCACTCCAGACATTGAAAAGGAGGGTTTTATTTTAGGTGTTAGAAGGGTGAAGTCATGAAGATCAGTCATACAGCAGGCAGATTCCTACAAACAATTTAGCTTTGAAAGAATATTGGCATTTTCTGATCTTTAGAAATTCTAACAGAGTTTGAAGACCAGCTTTAGAAATCAGTTTGCCAAGTCCTGGGCTTCCTTTAGACAAACTGAAGGTACTGCTCCAACCTGGAGCCTCCCCAGGCTGCTGATACAAAACTTTGGTGCCTTTGTGTGGCCAGCACATAGCTTCTAAATTGTGGTATCTTCTCCCCGTGAGGTGCAAATGGATGATCCAGTTACCGGCATCTGAGTAACACAAAATAAATAAAGCTATTATGAATGCAGCAGAATGTGGCAACAAATAAAGTACAAGTTTTCTGGAGAAACAATACTGTGCGTTTCTAACTCGCTTGGCTGGTGCACCTCAGGTTTTATGATTTATTTTGTGACTTCTGGGGCAGTCTGAAGGGAGCCTCAGCGCATCCCAGCATTTTAGCAGTAAGCATTTTTTCTCTAATGTAACTCTTCATAGTCGTACTGCACTTCAGCAGTATATTTCACCAGGAATTTCTGTGAGGTGATGGGTATAGTACAAGTCATTCTCGGATCACATTCCTGAAGTCAGATCTCTCACAGAGGTAGTTTTGCCTATGTCATATAATTTGTTCAGAGCTGTGAACTCCACGGGGCTGTTGAAGAGACTATATGATAATGAATCATACACAGATGTGTTTGCAGGAAATCTGTGAGAGGCTGGTATTGTTGGGACTGGATGATTTGAAAGTTGTTACATCTTGTGCACATGATGCTAAATGGGCACTCAGGTCTTAAACACATGAAATCATTACTTGTGATGATGATTGCTTACAACAACGAGTAGGGATTGACCCTCAATTTTAGAGTTCATGAGTCTTCACAGATTATCTTTCAGCTTGATGCCATACCTAAAATAATGCTTCTGATTCAGAATTTTGGGCTTTGTAAGATTTAGGACATCTCTATAAATACACAGTGATAAATTGTATTAGCTCTTCCTGGAACACTCCAGTGTTAAGTTAAACAGTCGGGAATAAAGATGCATCTTCATCTTGAAACAGAGTGATTTAATGGTCAAGACTTCTATTGAAGATAGGTTTTTAGAAATGGTTGTTAGATGAATGATTAATCAATATTTTACTAAGCATATAGTCGATTTTGAAAGAGTTGTTACACGGTTCAAGAAACCAAATGGTTGTTCATAATGGTCTGTAACTCTTACTTTGGGTGATGTGTTTATAGTACCCATTGGGATTAAGATCTGCATCAGACTAGATGTATGTAGAGTCCTGTGGCTGGCTGTGGGCCCTTGCAGCCTTGCAGTAAAGACTCCGCATGTTTGCAGAGGATCAGTGCAAAAAGCCAGGTTGTTTTGCCCAAAAGTTTTAAACATACCCCAAAACCCTGCTATATGCTTCTTTCTCATGTCGTTATCTTTATGACCTGATCACATGGGAGAACCATGTGTAATAGAACACACAGGGGATAGGCTTTTACAAGTTTAAAGTTTGAGTCATTTAGTAACTTTTCATAATTCTACAGCTTTATTAACTTTTTATGATTCCACAGTAATTATTGATGGGCTTTACCAAAAATAAGCTGCAATGAGATTAAAGCAGCTTGGAAATAATGATGCAGTTATTACTGAAGTTACTGTCAGTTTTGTCACAACTTCAGTAGAGTGAATTCTATAATTTAACAGATAGCTACATTTGGTCATGTAGTGGGTGAATTATCCCTGTATTTCCTTCTCCCAGCTTTTAAGTGTTGCATGTGTGTTGTAAAAATCAATAATCTATGTTTCATTGTGACTTAATGGCTTATTTCTGGACTGTATACTTTGAATACTTGAAAGGAGCTCTAGTAATAATACTAATACATCAATTCTTGTTGTAGACTTAATTAAAACACAGAAATGTAGTGTATGATTATTTTGTGCAGATATACAACATTATTGGATGAATACCTCTTTTATTTAGTTTAAACAATGTATAACAGTCTACTTGATTTTTTGAGATTCATTGTGGGGTTTGCATGCTTCACAGAGAGAATGAGGTTTGGTCTTCAAATCTCTCTCATTTTTCAGAGTGGAACTATTGATCAAATTTCCATTTGATTTATTGTAGTCTCTAATCAGTACTGCATTTTTTATAAAATCATAGGCAAAAAATGTGTAAATGCACTTCATACATGTAGACTAATTTCTTATTAGTGCCTGAGAAATCTAAGATTCCAGTTATAATGGAGTTAATAGATTAGATAGCAAATTACACTTTTATTAGTTTTATAGTTGTGCTCATCTTCAACTTGGAGCTAGTTAAAACAGTAGTCGTCAGGGATCTTTATGATCTTATATAAACCAGACAAAGCAAAAATCAGTGCAGCTCTGTTACAATGGTAGGAAACATACTGAAACACTCAAAAAGATGAAATTGTGGGAACAGTGCTTTATACAGCATTGGTTTCCTATGGATGCATACCAGCATTGGTTTATCATGATGAGTATCAGGCTTTTCATTCTTGTTGAAAATGTCTTTCTGCAGAGAGAAAGGCATAAAACAGTTTGGGACTTGGAAAAAACTTTGAGTAGATGTGATTTGAACAAGAAAGGCAGCCAGGGTCAACCGAGTAAGAGACCTAAGTCTGTACTTTGAGTTAAAAGAAGGATCATAGAATCACAGAATAATTGAGGTGGGAAGGGATCTCTGGAGGACTTTAGGCACAGCACAGCTCAGAACAGCGGCAGCTGGACTAAGTTCCTCTGGGCCTTGTCCACTTGAGTTTTCCTGTAACCTTCCTAGGCAGCCTGTTTAGTTTTTGAGTATCCTCATAGGAAGAACACTTGTCCTAGAATTCTTTCTAATAAAGTGATGTAACCTCATGTGAAGAACAAATCTAGGCCCAATGCCACTGAAAAGAGAAGGCAGAATGCAACAAAAAAGAAGGTGGTTAACAGAAAGCAGTAAAGGAATGAATCATGTAAAAATTCATCCTGAATTTTAGAGCTGTGTGCAGTTAGAACCTTAAGACCAGTTTTTTTCTGCCTAGCCCCTTTCCTCGCAATAATTTCACCTAGGTATTTGCATGCCCGGTATGAAAATGTGTGTTCATTACCATGATTACCAGTAGTCAGTGTGTTGCTTCCCTTGTCCACATTCCATGTTGTAGAATCCAGTATGTTAGATAAAACTTACTATTCCACGCCTTGCCACCTCAGTCTGTTTTGTATATCGAATGAGCTGTATCACTGTGCTGCTTTTTCCTAGTGTCTGCATCCTGAAGTAATTTCCATTCTACTCTTCTCCATACTATGCACTATTTAGCTTCTTACAAAAAGCACATATGCATCTTAATACCTGCTGCTACTGTGCCTTGGTTTGGTAACTCTGAAGGAGATAAAACTGCCCTTTGTGTCTGCTGTGACTTGCTAAAGAGAATCTTGAGGAACATCAGTAATGTTAAATTCAGGTTCAGACAGACTATCTTGCATTAAAACCAAACCTTGTCATGATAAATAGCCGTAGCAAATAGCAGTGAGTATATCTACTTGCGTTGACAGGGCTAACATTGAAAAGAGAATGATGTCTTTAGGTGAAAGGGACAAAAGTGAGCACCAGAACCTAGGGATTTCATGAAAGTTTTCAAACCCCAAGTTTTCCCTTCTTCCCTACCCTGCATTCACAATTATGTACCAAGATGATTGCAGAATCCCAAGAATGAAGTGGTCATTATTAATTTTTTAATATGACTGCCTACGAGTGATGAAGAGTTGTATGAAAGGATTGGCTCAGACACAAGATGACTTTCAAGCAGCAGATGAGAGTCAAAGTGATAAGGTAATTGTTTTTTTAAAAGCTTCCTGTTCAGTTGGGAAAATGTTGGAGGCAAATAAAATGGATTTTATAATGCATTATACATGTTAATATGACTGTGTTCATTTAGGTAAAGTAAAATGTCTTTGGTAGTTTTATACTTAGTGTAAAACATGGCCTCTATTTGATTCTTACGATCAGTCTAGAAGTCTTGCAATCTTGATATCAACAGATAGTTTCTTTTGGCAGTAACTGCTGCATTCATCAATGTCTAATGACTAAACCTGCACAACTCTATTAAGTAACACGGGTCTGGAAACACAGGCAAGTGTTAAGAATTTTGATGGATGCTGTTCTGTTAATGACAAAGATTCAGAGCTCCAACTGCCTCCAAGGTTGTCAGCTTAGAGGGAAAGCCTTTATACCTGGGAGAAGCAGTCAACAGGACAAGTGTCTAAGAAGGTGATAAGGTCAGTGTTGTTAGACAAGATTTGATTTTCTGCCTTCTACAGATGGTTTTGGAACGATGAAATCTGTACTGCCTTGATACTGAGGGACTTGGTGTCTTTTACTGGACATAGCAGGTCCAGCACAAGGGTCTTGGAACACAAATTACATAAATACAGAAGACGTCAGGAAATTTCTATCAGAAAACATTGTTTGGAACTGAGTTTTTTACTGTAATTTTTAATTTGGTGTATTAATTTAAATTCTAGTGGTAGGTACCATGTTGTCCCACTAGCTCACTTAGGAGGCAACTAAAGATCGTGGATTCTCGAGAGCCACTTTTGTGGCACAGCTTGATACAAAACCAATAAACTTAGCCATGTCTGTACCTGCCAAGGCATTGTCATCTGTAAGACTTCTCCCAAGATGTTGAAGACTAACAGGAAGGTTAGGGAGCTGCAGTTTGGGTTTCTGTGGCGTGACTCCTGCTTCTAGAAGAGGGTTGCTGTGCAAGTCTGGACGGTTGGTTTCTTGATGTTAACAGGGACAGCAAAATGGGCAGGTAGGTTTGCAGGGTCTGTGGTCTGAGGCAGATCAGCTGTTTGGAGATAGCAGCAGAGTCTTGTAAGCCCTTGAGTCAGAGAAAGATCTGGAAGATGTAACATTTCAGAAGAACCATGTAGGCAGGAAGGTTTGAAATTGAAAGATACCTCCCAGTGAAAATTTTTGCTTGTTTTGAAATCAAATTTGCAGATGTTGCTTCTCAGCATGCTGTGCCCCAATAGGATTTAGGTTAGGATGTAGAATGGCATCAGCAATCTGGATCAAGGAAGCCACCCTCAGTGGAGGACAACTGGGTTAGGGAACATTTAAACAAACTGGACAGAGACAAGAACATGGACTGCAACAGGATGCACACATGGGAGTTGGCTGGTGTTCCTGCAAGCCACACTTGAGTATCTTTGAAGGGTTGTGGTGACAGAGAGAGATTCTTGGGGACTGTACAAAAACAGGAAAGAAGGATCATCAAGGAAACTACAGGCTGGTCAGCCTCTCCTCGATCCTTGGTAAGGTGATGGAACAACTACTCCTGTAGTTTCTAAATACATGAAGGAAAAAAAGTGATTGGGAGTCTTGGGCATGAATACTCATCTCCTCATTGTGAAGGGGAAAGGACCTGGGGATTCTGGAGGACAAGCTGAACTTTATACAGCAATGTGCCATTGTGGCAAAGAAGGCCAACAACTGCCTGGGCTGGATCAGGAAGACCGTTGCCAGTAGGTCAACAGAGATCATCCTTCCCCTCTGCTCAGTATTGGTGAGATCCATCTAGAGAGCTGTGCTGGGCTCCCTAGTTTGAGAGAGATTCTTCTCTGCGGTACCCAGTGAAAGGATGAGAGGCTGTGGGCACAAACAAACAGGAAATGGTATTAAGCAGAATAAAAAGCTTTCTTCCTTCAAGGGTGATTCAACATCAGGACAGATGGTGCAGAGAGGTTGTGGAGTCCCTGTCCTTGAAGGTGTGTAAAATCCAGCTGGATGTGGATTTGGACAACCTGCTTCAGCCTTTGAGTTAGGGAGCTAGACTAGGTGATCTCCAGAGGCATATGCCAACTCCAGCCGTCTTGTGAACTGCAGATGACAGCCTGGCACCTTGTTCAGACATGCTTGTAGCGGTGGCTCCATGTAACTCTTCTCTTGTTCACCAGCTCTCCTTGATGCTGAGATAACTACTGTAACACATGGGTTATAAGGGGAGCTGTGTTTCAGTTTTACAGATGAGGAAACCGAGGCACGGAGTGATTTGTCTACAGTTACTTCTTTGGCTAGGCTCAGGATCTCAGCATCTGCACAGGGAGTCTTTTATCCTGACTTTTGCTTCTGTCTGGGACATGACTCTCTCAGGTTTGTCTGAGAAAACCTGGGTGCATTACAGTAGCTGCTAGTTGAATACTCATTGCTTTTCTTCTTTATTAGTCTTTTCTTTCTTTAATGGCCTTGAACTATCAACCAGATTTTTTGTACCTAAAGAAAATAGTTTTTTCTTAGAACTAAACATCAAGTTACAGCTCCATTGCACTGGCACAACTTTTTAAAATATATTTCAGTAATAAATAAATGCAGTCATCTGTAAAGCTGCTGTCTGTGAAACACCATTACTCAGCCTTTCTCTTCTTTTCCTTGGCAGGTAGCAGAATAGGAGTATTGAAGCATTAGTCATTTAAAAATGTGATAAACTGTTTTCTTGCACATGGGAAAAGGAGGAGGATTAAACAGCTGCTTAAAATATGTTAGAGTGCCATGCCACTATAGGAAAGAGAGGGAGAATATTAGAGAGACTGCTGCAAGAAGTTAATAATAATAAAAGATATTGGCAGCAGGGTGAAGAATTGAAAATTCTCATTTGTTGTAATTGATGAAACTATCAGAGCGTCATTTATGAAGGAAAGGAACAGTCCAGCTACACACGAGTAAGCACTCTCTGAGTGCAAGGATATTAGAGATCTGAACACCTATCAACGTCTTCCTAACAGTAGTCTGAGCACAGCAAAAGAGCAACAAAATGTGCTTCATTTTGGTATGTGCCTAGGTGGCTTGTGAAGTTACCACCAGTATGGTGGAGGGAGAGCCCTTGCTGTGGAAAGACAGCTGTGGCAAGGGGTCTGACTGCAGCTTCTTGTCTCTGCATACACATTTTCTGCTGGGAAGTTATTTTCCCGTTTCTAGTGCCAAACACCTACCCAGAGCACTTCGGTAATTAATGCAGCTTTCAGAGAAAGGGTCAGCTGTTAACACCTTTCAAAACCGATGTCAACATGACCATTTGTTGCAAAGGCAGAAGAAAGGGGCCCAAGAACATACAAGTGTCTAACTAAGTGTCTGGCTTATCTGAGGCTTTACATTTACCATCGGCTTTTGTGGGTTGAGAAATATTGTAGAACAATAGCTCTGTTCTGTCTAAAAACAAAGTATAAATTATTGCTGTCCTTCAGAACTTCACAGCTCTCCAACTTGCCAGTCTACCTGTAGTGTTCACTAAAATAGAGATGTAGGTATACATACTGATTTGCTTTGGAGTTAGGCTTCCTTTCTACTCGCATTTGCATTGCCCAAAGCAGCATCTTTTAAGAACTTCACAGGATTGGTTCCTGATTGAGATTCTTTCCTAATAGGCAGGAACAAAAGAGATGAAAGTATGGGAAAAAATGTCTGAAGAGAGAGCAGATTTGGAAAGTATTCTCAGCGTGAGGAAGGTGAGAGGATGGGCTCTTTGACAAGCTGCTATTCCTAACCACGTGCAGTTACTCTGGGACTTTATTGTAAGATTTCCCCTCTCTGGAGAGGTGCTTCTCTGACCCTGCAAGGCAGTGATGCTGGAGGGTTGAAAACAGCTTCCCCTTTCTTTGGCCAGATATGGTCCCAGCAGCTTTTAGATCTGTCAGCATGGTGGGAAGCTTTTTAATAGCTTCTTTGGTCTTCCTGGAAGAGTAATGTGTGGGTGAGGCAATGGCCTGCGGACCCCATGGCATCTGTCTGCAAGACTTTCTTCCTTGGAAATGATCTTAAGGAAAAGAAAGATGCACGGGGTGCAAGAATAAATATTTAGGCTAGGAGGGTATTCTGCTGTAGTGCACCTTGGCGTTTGTCTAGAAGTTGGGGTGGGCAAAAGTGCCCCCTTGACTATGTTTTCCCTTGAAATTTCCTGAGATGTTAAGATCACTAACATTTAAGGTTACAGTCTGAAAACAAGCACAGGGAAAGTAAGGACTATGTTTTGGTATGCTTCGGTTTTGACTTTCTTTTGTTCCTTTTGTGTTTTAGTTTACACTAGTTCTCGTTGTCATCTGGTTCTCCCACTGCCAATCCCTTCAATCTTCAGAAAGATGCTTGCTTTTCTACCTACAAGGCCACATCAGAAATAAAAATATACCTCTGCATCTCTCAATGAACATCTTTGCTTAAAGATGCCACATGAAGATACTACAAAACAATCATGAAAAGCATACTGAAAAGACATATTAGTCTGTTGTGCCAGAATCCTGTGTCTTGGCAGGATCTGATGGTTTTTGTCATTTGAGGAATAGATTTTTATGACAGCTTCTATATAAGTGAAAATAGTTGTTAGATTAAAATGCCTTTAGAGTGCATGACAGATTTTGCAGCTTTTATGAGCCATTTGTACAGTGAAATACTATCAATCATTGAACCATTCTCAGGGTTGTATGGCAACCTGGAAGTTGTTTTAGCCAAGGGCAGCCTTTCAGCCTTCCAGGGCAGTCCTTTTATTGGACCCTTCTGGGGCACACAGCCTTATGCAAGTAAAATGTGTGTGTGCCAGTCAAATCCTGTTTTGCATGGAATGATTGTTGTACTTGAAATAAGCTGCAATTTTGTGGTTTGGTTACTGGAATTAGGCAGAGAATGAATTATGACAAGATTTTGCAGTATTTCTATTGCACTGGATGACTCATGTTACTGTAGTCCAGGTTAAAAACTGCTGTCAAAAAGAATCAAACTCAAAACAGCCCTTTAACAGAAGAATATGTCTTGTTTCAAGTTAGAAGGGCAAATTAAACAACAAATTCTCATTAAACTTTCTGGAATTGCCCTGAGTTTTACAATACTTTTATTGTTTTGCTGTATTGCAATATTTAAGTATTCCAGCAAGTTTCATGATTTCAGATATCTATGAGGCTGGAACAGATCATCCAGAGTGATCTCCAGCGAAAAGCAAGCTGCAGACCTTTAACCAGACAACTGAGTTTAGTGTCTTGTTCATGACTGAAGCACCTCTTTCATAAAAACATCCCACATGGTGTGAGGATGACATGAGAAGACAACTGTCTGCCCTGTTCTGTTCCATCTACTCCCCAGTGTATACCTCATTTGGGTGCTTGTGCATTACCTGAGTCCCTGTGCTGCTATAGCTGATACCTGTAGTCATAGAAGTGTTGTTAGGATTTATTGCACTGCAGAATGGTCTTTGCATTGCAGTCATTGTTAAATCTGCCCTACACACTGGGGAGACAGACTGAAATTCATTATGAGGCAGCTAACTGTGGGAAGATGTACACTCCAGATACATACCCAGCGCCTGGACTCGCTCCCTAGGGAGCAGTTCAGTGTGGTGAGTGCTAAGATACTGGACCTACTGAAGCCTTGTAAAACATGCCTTCCATTGAGAGGCTGCAATAGAACATAGATTAGGAGGGAAAAATTTTGGCTGGCTCAGTGCTAGAGGTTGATCTATCATATTTTAGAACGGAATGTAATTTTTTAGAGGGGGAAACCCAGAATCACAGAATCACACAGAATGGTTGGGCTGGAAGGGACCTCTGGAGATCATCTGGTCCAAACCCCTGCTAAAGCAGGTCCTTCGAGAGCAGGTTGCACAGAATTGCATCCAGGCAGGTTCTGAATGTTTCCAGAGAAGGAGACCCCATCAGCTCTCTGGGCAGCCTGGGCCAGTGCTCTGTCACCTCAAACTAAAAATGTTCTTTCTCCTATTCAGATGGAACTCCCTGGGTTTCAGGTTGTGCCCGTTGCCCCTTGTCCTGTCCCTGGGCATCACTAAATAGCATCTGTCCCCATCCTTTTAAAAACCACCCTTAAGAGATTTGTATGCAGGGACAAGATCCCCTCTCAGCCTTCTCCTCTCCAGGCTGAACAGGCCCAGCTCTCTCAGCCTGTCCTCATCAGGGAGATGTTCCAGTCCCCTGATCGTCTTCATAGCCCTCTGCTGGACCCTGTCCAGTAGCTCCCTGTCTCTCTTGAACTGGGGAGCCCAGCACTGGACACAGCATGCCAGATGGGGCGTCATCAGGGCAGAGCAGAGGGGGGGAGGACCACTTCTCTCCACTGCTGGCCACCATGCTCCTAATGCCCCCCAGGATCCCATTGGCCTTGGCCACCAGGGCACACTGCTGGCTCATGGGCACCTTGCTGTCCACCAGCACTCCCAGGTCGTCTCTGCAGAGCTGCCTTCCACCAGGTCACCCCAGCCTGTGCTGGTGCATGAGATTGTTCCTCCCTTGGTGCAGGACCCTACACTTGCCTCTGCTGAACTTCCTTAGCTTCCTCTGTGTGCAGCTCTCCAGCCTGTGCAGGTCTTGCTGGATGGCAGCACAGTTTCTGGTCTGTCAGTTGCTCCTCCCAGTTTTGTATCACCCGCAAACCTGCTGAGAATGTGCTCTGTCCCTTCATCCAGGTCACGCATGAGTAAGTTGAACAAGAGTGGACCCAGCGCTGACCTCCGGGGAACACCACTAGCTATAGGGCTCCAGCCAGACTCTGCACCGCCGATCACAACCCTGTGAGCTCTGCCATTCAGCCAGGTCTCAGCCCACCTCGCTGCCCGCTCACCTACCCACACTGCCTGAGCTTGCCTATGAGGTTGTTACGCGAGACAGTGTCAGAAGCCTTGCTGAGGTCAAGGTAGACCACATCCACCGCTCTGCCCTCATGTACCTAGCCAGCCATTCCATCACAGAAGACTATCCAGTTGGTCAGGCATGATTTCCCCTTGGTGAATCCATGTTGACTACTCCTGATAACCTTCTTTTCCTCTCCATGTTTGGAGATGACCTCCAGGATGAGCCGTTCTGTTGCCTTTCCAGGGATGGGGGTGAGGCTGGCTGACCTGTGGTTTTCTGCATCCTCCTTCTTGCCCTGTTTGAAGACTGGAGTGACAGCGGCTTCCCTCCAGTCCTCAGGCACCTCTCCTGCCCTCCATCACCTTCCAAAGATGATGGAGAGTGGCTTAGCAATAACATCTGCCAGCTCCCCCAAGCACTTGAGGGTGCCCCCCATTGGGGCCCGTGGATTTGTGGGTGTCAGGTTTGCCTACACGTTCTCTAACCCCATCCTCCTTGGCCAAGGGGAAGTCTTCCTTTCTCCAGAATTCCTCTCTTGCTTCCAGGGCCTGGCATGCCGGAGAGCTGGCCTTGGCAGTAAAGGCTGAGGCAAAGGAGGCAGTCAGGAACGCTGCCTGCTCTGTATCCTTTGTCACCAGGGCACCCACCTCATTCAGCAGCAGGCCCACATTTTCCCTTGTCATCCTTTTGCTACTGATGTACTGGAAGAAGTCCTTCTTGTTGTCCTTGACATCCCTTGCCAGATCTGATTGCTGATGGACCTTAGGCTTCCTCATCACGTCTCTTCACGTTCTGACAGCGTTCCTCTGTTGCTCCCAAGCAGCCTGTCCCTTTTCCTACGTTCCGTAAACTTCCTTCTTCTGATTGAATTTTGCCAGGAGCTCCTTGCACATGCACGCAGGCCTCCTGCCCCCTTTGCTTGATTTCTAACTCAGAGGGCTGCACCAATCTTGAGCTTGGAGCAAGTCGTGTTTGAACATTAGCCAGCTCTCTTGAACCCCCTGCCTTCCAGAGACCTAATCCATGGGATTCCTCCAAGTAGGTCCTTGAAGAGGCCAAAGTTAGCTCTTCTGAATTTCAGGGCTGCAGCCCTACTTATTGCCTGCTAATTCTTTGCAGCACAATTTGGAGAACAGTCTTTTATGGACGTTCTGACATACTGTTTCCTGTATTTTAACCCTTCCATGGGGAGTTTCATGAGATGCAAAGAACTCCGCCTGCACTTAGAAGAATCAAGGAGAAATGCTCCCAGACTTCCAAGCAGACAAGGTCTACCAACGCACCTGTTCCTAGCAGTGGCTAGTCATGTGATGCTTGAAATGCACAAGTGTTTACTAATGTGTTAGATGCTGGATTCCATGGAGTCAGTAATAGTTCTCTTAACAAGTCTTGAAGATGGTCCTAGGATTTTGTACTGTTTGTTTTGGGTAGCCCTAGATATGCAGGATAACTAGTCCTGGAGTGCAACTCATTTTCACCCAGCCACAAGTGGTAATACCTATCTGCCACCTCTCAATATCTCTTCATTTCCTCTGTCTCTCTTAGTTGCAACAGCAAGTCTTTAAACTTGGGGAAACCTGTATAAGGCTGCTTTGAAAAAAGTGCCTGTTGTCATCATTGGAGGTGCTGTATAGGTATTGTTGGTGCTGGTGTATGCCTGAACACTAAAAAGTTCAGTGATGTTCTTCTCCTTTGAAAATGCTGATTCTGCAGACGTCTTGATGGGGAAAGGAAAAGAGAAGATGGGGAAAGGAAAGGGAAAGAGAGAAAGAAAGATGTCCTTGGCTGCTTCTAATTTATTATCACAGTAGTCAAAATATATCTATGCTCTTCTTGTTGCTAAAAAAAAAAAATCATTCAGAACAGATGCCATTTTAACGCAGCCTTTTTCTCCTAAGAAAATTACTTACTCTCTGTCATAGTTTGTTGATCATTTTAAGGTGTTAAATGCTGGAAGCAGCAGTTTCCTGGCTGTGTGCCATTTGGAACTGCGTGGAGTATTAATACCACCTGCTGAAAAGCCTCATGGGACCTGCTTGAGAGAAGAGACATAGCATACTTCAGGCTTGGAGGTTTTAATACCACTTGGTAATAGTGATAACATTCTTCATGTACAAAATGAAAAATAAAAAATCTGATACATTCTCTCTCTTGATAGGTGGAAGTTTAATTATCATCTCCCCTGGCCTGTATAAATCTCATCCTGATATTTATCAGGAAGACTGTCAGACCCGACAATACTCCGTGTTTCTGGGATCTTAAAAGAAAATTACAATACATCCATCAGGTTTTGCTTAGAGAGGAGTCTTAATTTTTGCACACAGAAGACAGCCACCAATTTCACAGGAAGATCAGAAGGCCTTTATTACCCCAGCTGTTTGGGGAACACATTTTGTTTTACTGTTGCATAACTGTTTCTGCTGTAACATAGGCAACAGGCTGCATATACCTGAGGAAAACATGTTAAGTGAATTACACAATCTGTATACAAGAGACAGAAAAAGTGTGGGACAGACAATGATGTCCCAGATACTGGAGGCAAAGATAGAGTCTCTGGACCTGGAAGCAAAACCTAAGTCATTTCAGAGAGTAGTTTGCTGCTGTAACAGGCAGCTTAATGATCCACATCCTTATTAATGTGGGTGTCATCTGAATGTGGCTTGAAGTCCCAATGTTACTATGCATTTAGAACTATTATTCCTTTTTCTTTAAAATTCCACTCCTGGAGTCAGATGATGATGTGATAATCTCAATTTTAGTCTAAAAACATTACCTAAATTTCCACTTCTTTATTGTGGAGAAAAAAAAATTACAGTGCTAGCCCAAGGAAAGTAATTCCTGTCAAAATTTTAAATGAATGGCTCTTTATGATACACATATGGATATACAGTGGATTATTGTAAATTATGCATAGATTTTAATACAAAATCAAACCAGATTCAGGAACTTTTATGCTGACAGTGACTAAAGTAAGAATGAAATCACAGTGGGCCTGGAGTAAGGATCAATCCTGGGTAAAAGACAAAGGAGTAGAGCTAATGCACTGGTTATCTCTTCTTCTTCAACTCTGACCCCTTCAGTTGCTAGCTTGCTGCTAGATTGACTTTCTGACAGAGAAGCTTTGTGAATTGCCTTAAGTAAGGTTTAGGGAAAAAAAGGTATTCTTTATATTGTTAGGAAAAGTGACACAAGATAAAATCCTACTGACGTGAACACCTAGATTCATTCTTCATAACTGATAATTTAAATTGTCAGCATGGTTACTTTTCCTCAGGGCCAGTGGAGAATGAAATAGGGACACTGAGGGAAAAATGGTGCTGTTTAAAAATTGTCTCCGGGAAATACCTCTCTTCTCCAGGTCAGTAGCTGCTGTCAGAGTGCAGGCATAGGCAGGCTGGGTGTTGTCTGTCATTTCAAATGTGTATGATCTGATGTGGGGGAGCAATGAATGCTCATGATCAAATATTTTCCCTGAATGTTGAACCCACCTTTTCTTCCTGTTGGAGATAATCCCTTTTGAAATTGCTGGGTGCATATTTACTGGTCATAAAATCAGCCTCTTCTCTTTTAAACTGCGTAAAACAGGAACAAAGATGTGTTTTTACAATCAGGATGAACTCACAATAGGCTACTAAACAAACTGCTTCTATCAGCAAATGGCCTGGAATCCCAGCTCTCCTTTAAAAAATCAGATGATCTTGTGAAAAATACAGGGGATAAACCAAACATATTAAAAACATAAAACACTACAGACTCTGCATGGTTGTTCAGCAGTTTGGCATTTGGAATTCAATGTTGCATTAATGCCCCCCGCTGATAAGCGTTCAGAGATCTACTTGGGATCAAGGTCAGTATTTAATACTACTGTGCATCAATACTTTCCTTAAATGAAAAAAAAATAGTAATCCAACATATATTGTGTAATAACTGGATTCATCTTAAATACATTGCATTTCTTTTATATCTGCTCCATAACAAGGCCTGTGCTGTCACAAAAGCAGTAACAAAAACGTCCTTACAATTGTCACATATGAATCCTTTCTATGCTTTCTTCAGTTAAACGGACAAAGTGATGTAGTGGGACTGTGTAGGAACTAAATCTCAAAGGAGAGAAGGAATCTTTAAGATTTTGTAAAGAGAGCAGATTATTATAATATAATTATTATAGCTTGCCAAAAGACAGGAATTGCAAGAGGTTGAATGGATGTATTGCTATTCAGGGTTATACTAGGGGGAGCTAAATGACATGGCCTTTTCATAGCATTCGGTGTCTATTTTCTAGCTAAATAAAAGATACCATTAGTATTGACTTTTATAGAGACTGTCTTGCATATACAGGTATTACTTTATTCCTTAAGAGAGCTGGCGATTAATTTCTTCCCTCTTCAAGCCACAGGAGAAACACTTTTCCTCTGCTGTTAGTGATTAAAAAGACATTGCTATGTTTTTCCCACTTTCCAGCATCTGTACTGCTGAATCTTTCCTCTTTGTCGATTCATCCCCCTGCCTCTCTGTGGTACTTAAAATCTTGTGCAATTGTCCATAGCGTTAGCTAACCACTTAAAGCTTGTTAGGGACGTCCACCCCCATGTGTCATTCCCTCTGAAGAAAGTGAGGAGACCTGTGTTGTCCCTTTCAAGCATAAGAGAGTGAATTTAGCCCATCACAGGCAGAGCTTATGTAAAGAGGCTGTCCCAAGGCAGCCCGGCTTGTCAGGAGTGTAGTGATTGCGGTGAGAGCAGGGTCAGGCTGCTGCAAGACAAGAGTATGGAGCCCACAAACCCTGGGTGGAAGGTGGGTAGGGGCAGCGCAGAGGCACTCCTGATGCCCTCCCATCCTCCCTGTGTGCAGGGTCACAGGAAAAGATTAGGCATTCCTCAGGGATACTGATACCTGCCTGAGCCAGATTTGCTCCCAGTTATCAATAGCTTGCACAGATACTGCCTTATGAATGCAGAGAATTGTGCATTTTTCCCTTTCAACAGGAATTCAGAGAGATTGTGAAGGGAGAGAGACTGCTGCAGCTCATAGCCACGTCAGCTTTTCATACAGCAGTGTCACCGGTGTGGTACACTTCTGTGCATGTGTTGTAGTATTGGGAAGTTAATAGAGAAGAGTGCATACGGAAAGGCCAGCACAGATTATCACTGAGAGGAAACTGCAGAGCATTGTTTGGTGGTGTTGCAGCTTTACCGTGAAAACAGAACTAGGAGTGCTGTCTGACCCCCAACTTCTGTGCATGCGGTACAGGATCCAGTGCCTTAGCCTGTGGTTTAAACAGCTACAAAATAGCTGGAAGTGCAGACCCTAAGTTAGATGTGTATAGCTTCTTGTACTCAAGTCATTAACGCCAGGAATTAAGAGGAAGGCAGGACAGGTTTGGAAATACCCACTTTATGCATAGCTTGATATATGAGCAAAGAAGGCAGTCGGTCAGGCCTACAGCATATGTGCTTTCCTTTGGTGGCTCTTAAACAGGCAAGTTAGCATCACCAGCAGCAGCATCCACAGGAAACAGCATGGTAGATCTACAAAGAATTTTCCTTTGTTGTTTGTAAAAAAAAATTAATAGCCTTTGAATTAATGGGCCCTTTCTTTCCAAAGGCAATGGTCACAGATTACAAGTGAGAACCAATAGGACAGAATTGTTCATCCACTACTTGGTCAGAAACGGGTATGTGGTTCTTCAGTAACCACAGCATGAGATGGCAAGTGCTTGTACATCCATTTCTGCTGTAGTAGACAGCCAACATCCCAGGATTTGAAACAAGGTATGTTCATCTCTTGAATTTTCTCCACCACAAAGAAGTGTGCTAAGTAAGTAGGGTATGTAGGGTAGAGGAGGGAGGGCAAACTACCATTGATGTCAGTATCTTTCTTAGCTGATGAAGTCTGTGTCAGATTTCAGTGGATGGGAAAATTTCTTGACTCTAAGGGTTTTTTTGGCAGGGCAGTGTCATGTGGCACCTTCTCTCATTTCAAGCTTACACAGCTTTCAGTGCTGATGTCAGAGGAGTCATGCTAAAGGTTAGAACATGCTCTAGCATCCTTGTCAGTAGTCTGAGAGGGAAGGTAGCCAGGAGTTACACAGTTTGTTCACAGCATGTCATTGCTGTTCCTTTGGAAGGGAGGGGATGTTTTCTAAGCTCTTCTCACTGCTCCTGGAGCAGCACACGTTCCCATCTACTGTTGCAATACCAGTAGGAGTTGCCCTTGCCACGTGCCTGCCTAGGAACATCGTGAATATGAGGATGGACTTCCTCTCATCTTCTTACAGGTCGCAAAAGAATCAATGGAGGAGACAGAAACAAAGGTCATTACAAGCAAATCCATCTCTAGTGGAAACTGAAAATAATAGCAGAGGTCATACGCAGCACAGATTTTTTTGTCAGTATGGAGAGTGATTACCTTTGAAAAGACAGACACCAGGAGAAAAATGCCTTTTAAATTAATAGGAGTACCAGAGGATTATAGTTTGTAATAGACCCCTGCAACTGGAGTTCAGAAATCTAGCAGCTCTGCATCAGTCTTCTAGAAAACACTGTTTCCAAAAAACTGGAGCCAGTATCTCCAAGTATTTCTGTCCTATTTGGGTACCTGAGCAAATGCAAACACATTTGTCTATGATGCTTTGGGCTTGGTTCATTTCTATACTCAGACCTTAGCTACATAAAAACTATTACACTGTTAATAATACACAGCACAGCATGTGGGTAGCCATCCCTCCTCCCTTCAGGCTGAGTGTTTCAGCTTGTAATCAATCTGTGGGTCACAGTTACCTGTCAAAGAAAATGGGCTTAGATTTATTAGATAAGAATAAAATGTAAGGGTCTACAAATTAAAACATTGGAAAACATTGCTTTAAACTGAGGGAGTTCAAGCATTGTGTAGAGTAGATTGAGCTACACCTGATAATCAAGGTGCCTCACACTGTTATTTATGTATGAAAAAGTGGTATTGCTTTTTTACATTTTTAATGTCTCTGTTGCTATTAAAACTGTACTGTTTTAACTACACAGCTAGAGATGGAGAAATATGGCTTCTGTATATGGATGAGGTCTTAGGTAACGTTAAGTTTCTGTGGTATGGCACACAGAAATTTTTCAAGGAGTGCTACATAAAAAAGCAGCTGAAGCAGTTTTTAACCAGGTGTCAGTATTTTTAGAGGCCATGCTACTCTCACAACATTTCTTTCCCTTAAACGAGTTCCTCAGGAAGATGTAAAGTCTTCTTTTGTCTGAGGGTGTCTTCTTCAGCCTTATAAACTATACCTAGTCCCAACTTAAGTACTAAAATGGTAAAATAATACAATGAAATGAACTTCAAGAACAGTCCTTGAAATGCACTTGTAAGAAGCTCTGCAGAGACCACTGTTTTCTACACAGCTCCAGCTTCAAAAGCCTGTGTGTGCTAATAACCCCTCTCTTCCTCTGAGCAGCTTTCTACCTTGTGCCACCATGCTGACTGGATTCAAACACTCCTGTAGCAAAGCCATGTCCTGTAACTGGCTGCTCTCGGAACAGACAATGACTTTAGTGTGCCGCAGTTCCATAAGAAAACTGATTTCAGAATCAGATTGCAAAATCAGTTATATCAGGTGAGAGAGAGAAAACATTTTGAAGAGTGGCAGCTTAGAAAGATCATTGGCTTTCATATTTATTCTGACAGTTTAAAATACATAGTTATTCAGCATAATGAAACCATTCATATGGACTAATTTGACCATTATGTGGAAGTCTAATACGGGTTGTTTTTCTCACTGTGTCCAGATGAAATATTTGGTCATTACACATTCCTCTAGCTGCTTTGTCTTCCTTTTTTTTTTTTTCTTTAATATTTTCAGAAAAAGTAGATTATTTGCTGCATCCAGTCCCTTGGCAACCTAAAAGATTATGCAGTCAGCCAGATCCTTATCATTCATTAGAAACATTAATTCACTGCAGTCAGAGATTGTAAGAGTCTTTGCTGTCTGATATGCTCTTCCTCTTTCCATGGAGCTGGATGTGCTACAGAAGTCTGAAGGTGAAACCTTTTAAGGCATGTCATTGGTGGTAGAATGGTACAGAACAGATGCTTAGCAAACTGCTGCAGAGATCGAGGCTTTTGTTGATCCTTGAAGAACTCATACAGCTAATTCACATTAAAGCTAATGGGAGACATCTACCTACTACCCTTACACCTCAGTGTGAAAATAGGCCTTTTAGCTGCTAGCACATCTGGATCAGATGGACTCTTAATTAATTGTCTCCATCTTCCTTGTTATTTGTAAGGACAGGCTTGTCTGAGGGGGCTTTTAACGTTTCCTTACCACTTCACTGCTCTACAATGTGAAAACGTAAACTCTTCTTAAGAAGTTACAGTTGGGGTTTTGGCATAGACTATTTCAGGAGTCCTGAGAAAACTCCCAGAGACATACTGTGAAAAAGCTTGTCAAAGTAATTGGTTTAAGTGAAATTATCATGTAATAATACAAATCCAGTATCTTCCAGGAGTCTGTAATTCTTCTGCAAGTATTTGAAGGAAGTTTGATTATTTAAGAAAGCAAAATATAACTAATTAGATATTTTCTGTATTTAGGTCAGATGCAAACCCTAGAGGTAAAAAATCTGTATCAGGTGAAGGATGATTTAGTAAGTAGCTATCAGTTGGCCACAAATAAATACAGACAGTACTTACAAAAAAAATTATTGACCCTTGAACCAGCATGAGTCTCTGACACCTCACCCTAATCAGGATACTTCAAGAAACAATTGTGGTAATTTTGGTGTAGAGGCTTAATCTGCTTTTAGAAAGGCAGAGGCAGTCATGAATAACAATCCATGTGATTTCTTTGAATTTGCTGTGCCAGAGGTAAGACTAGAGTTTCCACTTCAAGGAAAAAACAGCATGGCTTCCTGCATAAAGACCCGGACCCATCCCTGGGCAAAACAGACTGGGATACACAGCTAAATATTTCTGGTATTATCCAGTAGAGAGCAAAGACACCCTCTTCACAATTCCTTCCAGCAGTAATGTAGGAGACGTAGTTAACCTGTCTGTCTTCATGACACACATACGCTACTATTGGATGATCCAGCATGTCTATGCCAAGAGTCATGCTCTCATTGCCTAGCTCAAAAACGTACTCCAAAATTTTTCAGGCTTTGCATAACAATTGGTCGCTAGAGTTTATTCAGAGGGGGAGGGGGACATCTGATTAAAATCGGTGGAACTGTGAGCCACAGCATGTGTGGAGAATTGAAAACACTTGTGCAGGTTTGTGGTGCTGATTTACGTCTTCATTAGTGTACTTTAACTCATAGGGGTCACAGGTGTCTGATTTATCTACAGGTACATCTTTTAATGACATACACACACAATCATACATGCATTGTTTAGCAAGTGATCAATTGTTTAAAGTCTTTTTCATGCATGCAAAACACTGGTTTGGTTTCTTTCAGAAGGAATGAAAATGTAATCTTTTATGTTGTCACTTTGTGTGCAAGAACCATTTTCCAATTATCAGTCATGCACATTAAAGTCATTGTAAGATACCTTATCAGTAGGGAGTGGGAAGGCTGATAAGCTGAAAGAATTTACCTATTTATGTATAAATACCATCAGTACTTGGGGGGTTTCAAGCTCATTCATATGGATTTGCATTATGATTTAAATGAGTGACAAAACACATAGCAAAATAAGACTTTTGCAGTGGCTCTATGCCAGTATTACAGGGCAGAGCTTGTATGGCCTAGAAAGTACACAAGAAATGTTTACAGCCTCTCCCTTCTTCTCCACCCCCCCACCCCCCCAAGTTTCTTGCTCCTTCGTTAGTAACTCTGGGGTGGCTTCAGTATAGACTGATCAAAAACTCTGCCTCCCACTGGCTCTGCTGTCTTAACGTTAATCTGGTTTTGCAGATTTTTGAGAAGAAAAAAACAGAAACTGAAATGTGACCAAGATTTGGTTTATTATTGAAGTATCTGTGGCAGCGTAGGTCAGTATTGACAGAAGTCAGACTAGAGCTGTATTTTAAATGCTGGAGGGATTTGCACGCAGCACTGAGGCAGCATTTGGCACTAGGAAGGTCAAAGCTAGTTGTGCAACCACTGGCTAGAGAGCACATTTGGGATAAGTGAAATTTTCTTCCTGTATCAAAAACTGCTTGAGCAGGGTGGGTGGACCAGGTGACCTTCAGAGCTCCCTTCCAGCCTCAACCACTCTGTGATTCTGTGACTTGCTACTTTCATCAGTGACATCTCTGATTTCACTGTTTTTTTCTAATTTTAGTCCAGAACCCACGCAAATACATGATGACTATAATGGCTGTCTTGTGTGTCAGAGCATATGTGCAAGGTTAGGCCAGAGAAATGCATATATAGCTTGTAAGGGTACCTTTGAGATGGAATTGCCATATTATTTTTTAAAGGTCTATTCTTACAATAATATCAAAGTAACACAGTATTTTGCCTATCTTGGAGGCAAAATACTAAAACCAAGCGACTTTGGAGTTTGTTATTTAACTTTATTATTATTTTTCTTGATGGTGTGGCAAAATAACTTGTATATTTGACTACTCTTGTAATAGTGGCAGGAGGCACTAGTCTTCATAAAAAGGATTCTGAATCAGATCCTGTAATTGTAATTTCCAAATCAATATTGCTATTTTTGTAAACGATGAGGATTGTGACATGAGATTTCCTTCGCAGTGTGGCAGAGAGGGAACAAAAATGATGAATTAGTTTATCTGGTTAATTTCATGAGGTGAGATTAGTGACAACCTTTGTGAGACCATTTTGAGATGTGATGTTGAAGCCGGGGCAGGGACAGGCTGACAGAGACACTGGCAATAGCTCATGTGCAGTAACTGTGGATATACACAAAAAGAGTTGATAGCTGAGGTTTTCTAACCAATCCATTTAGCCAGCACCAAAAAAGAGACGAGAAAGGGTCCTTGCAGTTTATATGTTTAAAGATGAAGATCCATGTAGAAGAATGGCTGCAGAAGCATGGGCTTAGAATCTCTGAAGATCTGCACAATCCAGGCCTGGTATTAGAATTGGCCTGTAATCACAATTGTGCTGAAGTTCCTGTGCTGAAGTTAACAAGACAGGCAGCCTTGAGCTTGAACAAGAAAGGTAGTCTTGAATCCTGAGACCAAGCAATTATGTTGTGCCAACAGGCCGTGGCTGTAACAAGCTGAAGCTGCTGGGAAAGCAGGTGCAGGCCCAAGCAAGATAGGGACCAGTATGCGAAAATAGGGAGTAACAAACTACAAGGCTGAAGCACAGCAACACAATTCGCTGCATGGATAGAATGCTTATTTTAGTCATGATAATTAGGGGTGTGAGAACCGCGCATGTTTAGAGACTACTAACCAATTATATTTCTGCTTTACGAATATGCATGTGTATCGGTTCTATATAAGTAGTGTTAGACACTAATAAAGTTGAGCAAGGTGCATAACTCATATTGAGCATCTTCTTGACTCCGGCGAACTCTTCTTCCAACAACTGGCGCCCGAACGACAGGAAAGCTGGTAATTGCTGGAAAAACTCTGCCTTTGCATCGTGACAGTGGGCTTTGCAAAATTGAGAGTCGCTGTGAAGAGTTCGAGCAGGAAGACGTCCGTAAGGAGTAAAGGCGTCTGAATCCAGCATTGACATCTTGCGCCAACCTGCACCAGTAAGACCATTTTTCCCTCGATAATGGAAAGGGAAGCGGCACCCACGCTATTAACTGATATTCTTGCTAAGCGAGAGGCTAGCGTGAGCACTAAGAAGCTCCGTGAGCTCTGTAGGTGGGTGGCTGACAGACCTTTACCAGACGCCGCGTTCTCATCTAGCAGGGGGGGCGGCTCTCGGTAGCTTTCAGGGCGGCGCGGAGCACCCGTTGCGGCGACACCCTCCGGAGGTGGTGTCGGGTGTAATAGCTCTGTCTTTGCGATGAGATCCTTAGCGGCAGCAAGTCGGCCAAGGACTTGGGGACTGCCTGCCGGGAGGTCATAAACCATTTACGATCCCTGGTTGCGGAGAAAAAAATGGCTATGGCTGCCTCAGACCTCCTCGGTCGGGAAACCCAGTCGGAGTCTACCCGATTATTTGGTCTAGGCGCTCCGTCTGCAAAAGGCATAATTGTGCCCATTAAAAAATCTGCGACAGAGCTGTTAAACTCGACACCACCCGCCGGAGGGTGCCGCCGCAACGGGTGCTCCGCGCTGCCCTGAAAGCTACCGAGAGCCGCCCCCCCCCCCGTTAGAAGAGGACGAGGGTACTACGGCGGGTCCGAGTGCGCCTCTGAATGAGAACGCGGGGTCTGATAAAGTGAACTCACCCCACCTGCACCTGCCCCGATCCCCCGTCCCCGAACCAAACCCTCCGACCGGCCCCTAAACCGCTCGCCGCAGCAATTGACTGAATGCCATCTGCCTACTGCCGGTCGTGACGTTCAGATCCTGACCCGGGAAGGTGTTATCCTCCACCCTGCCGCTCCCCAAGGCCGTTGGTCTGGGGTCGTAAGAGACGCTGTATTGGAGGGAGAGTGGAAGCTGCTTCTGCTGTTGCGTGTCCGGTGCGGACTGCTCCCTTACCTGCTGGTTCAGCAGCCGCTGTGTGGAAACCTTTTGATTGGAAATTTATGCAGCAGCTACGACAAGCCGTTACACGATATGGATTACAATCTGAACCAGTCAAACACTTGTTGACTTATTTGTTTGACTCTGAAATCATGACACCCAGTGACTGTACTTCGCTAGCCGGATTGCTTCTTACATCAGCACAGTTCCCCGTGCCCCGCCAGCGTGCCGTGCCGTGCCGTGCCGTGCCGTGCCGTGCCATGCCGTGCCATGCCGTGCCATGCCGTGCCATGCCGTGCCATGCCGTGCCATGCCGTGCCATGCCGTGCCATGCCGTGCCATGCCGTGCCCCGCGGCTCCCCCCGCTCGCCCGCCCACCCACCGCCACGGATCCCCCCAGCTGCTGGCGAAAAGGGGAGTCCAGAGTTCGGTGTGGAGCGGCAGATCGCACCCCCGCCGGCGGTAAGACCGCGTACAGTAAATCGCGGCAGGGCTCTGCGCTAAATTCCTCTCTGTGAGAAGGGGGGGGGGAGGCGGGCGGGCACTACGGAAGGCCGCGACGAGTAAATCGCGGCAGGGCTTCCCCGCGCTGATACCCTTTCTGTGAAAGGGGAGAGCTCTGAGAAGACCGCGATGGAATTAGACGCGGCAGTTAAACTGTTAGCTGGCATCCTCCTTAAGAGAGAGGAGGGCGTTAAAGAGACAGAAATGGAGACCTTAGTTCGCTGGGCACGAAAAAAGACTAAGATCCCCGAGCCCGCGTTATTGTTTAGTATTGCGGAATGGAGAGAAGTGGGAAATTGCCTCTGGGGTGGCGGTCGATAGCTAACACTCTGGAAATTATGAAAGCGAAAAAAAAAAAAAAAAGTAGCGGCGGCAGCCATAGAAGCGTTGGGGAGAGATGTGTAGAAAAGCCGCTGGAGCAGAAGGGTGATTCATCTAAGCCTTCTCTCTTGGCTACATTTTTCGGAGTTGGGCATACTCGTCCTATGAAAGGTATGTCCGCCCCTGCGTGTTCAATAGTGCCGGAGCTTTTAGACAAGACAGCGGACAAACCGAAAGTTACTCTTCGAGAGCCTGCGGTAACTGAGCCGAACCCGGAAGAGGGCGCCGAGCCCCCCCAGGAGGGCGGGGCAGCGAGTCCTGCTGCACCAATCACGTCAGGGCGGGCCGCGGCGCCGTGCGGTGACGTACCCCCTCGGCCTGGAACGTCATCGGGCGGGTCTGAGGCGGAAGGCGGGGAGAAGCCTTGTGATAACAGTACAGAGAAATCCTTACAGGAGGTAATAGATAAATTAAGAAACCTGGTAAAGCGAGTTAAAATGAACCTGCCTACTACTTCAATACCTGTAATCCCTCCAGTTAGCCCAACTACCCCACCGATGTTGAACTCGAGAAAAGATCCAATTCTACAGTGTTGGTCTGGTGTTATTCGTGATGCTATTTTGGAGGGAGGATGGCAGGTGACCAGCTCGTTAGCTTGTCCAGTACTGATTAATAATCTTGATGCACATAACTGGGACATGATTTATGGAAGATTAATGATCAGATTTTAGCGATGGGAGTGTTGCAACCTGCTCCTCCACCTTTTATGATGATCCCTCAGATTTGGCAAATTGTTGTGATAGACTTGAAAGACTGTTCTGTCTTTTTCACGATTCCCTTACACCCTAATGACACACAAAGAGACTCACTAACGATGATTTGCAACTGTTCCGATCCTGGTTGCATGGCACCAAAGCGAACAGTCCTCAAACTTGTTCACCAGAACAGCGGGCTGCCCTGAAAGTTGTGTCCCACAAGATTCAGACTGGCTGGTGTGGTCACCAAATGGCAAATCATCCGTTATCTTTTTTGGTTTGTAATATTGCCACTTCACCTTTTGCACTTATTTTGCAATGGCAAAAGAAAAAGGAGGAAAATACGGCGATCATTTTAGAGTGGGTTTTTTTGCCATTGCAACCCGGACATCGTATTTTAAGTCGCCCTGAAGCAGCAGCGGCCTTGGTGAGAAAAGGAAGAGACAGGACTGTTGAATTTGATGGGACTGAACCAGCAGATATCAGTATTCCAGTCTGTGGTGATGATTATGAATGGCTTCTGAGACATTCAACAGCCATACAGGAAGCCTTGATGGTTTATACAGGTGTTGTACACAACAACCGGCCAAAAGGACCTCTTTGGAAGATGTTAGAACATTATCAGTGGATTACAAGACCGTTACACTCAAAAAGACCAGCTGAAGGGCCAACGGTGTTTACAGATGCAGGACGAAACATGAAGAAGGCTGCATGTGCTTGGCAATCCGATAATCAGTGGCAGAAACAAGTGATCACCGGTGAACCACGGGACAACCTTCAAACCTTAGAACTGAAAGCAGTTGTTGAAAGGGCAAACCGTACCCTGAAGGGTTATCTTCAGAGACAGAAAGTATCGCAGGACATAGACATAACTGAACGGTTGACTAAGGTGTTGTTTACCTTAAACTATCTCTCCCTTATGGAGGATAGAGAGGGGCCACCTGTTGTTATACATCACCAAACAGCACGAGGGAACCAAACAACTACAGTTCCTGGTTTGAATGTTCTGTATGAAAATATGGCTTCAGGTGTATGGGAAGGACCTAATCCGGTGTTATTATTGGTAGAGGTTATTTTTGTATCTCCACAGGTAAAGGACCTATGTGGGTCCCTAGCATGTTTGTGCGACCTGTATGTCAAGATCAGAAGACAGAAGAGAAGACTCAGAGCGAGCAGACGGAATAAACGGTCTATGTTGTAAGGGATGTAACCTGTGGATATTGTGCCGATGTATGCTATGTGGGGTAAAACGGTTCTGTAAGACAAAGCTTAAATGTAAATAGTGTAAAGAGTGTATGTGTTCGGTTAGTAACTGGGCATGAAGCAAGAGAAAGCATACGACTAGTGTAATACCATGCTGATTGGAGACAGTATACATCATCAGAATCTGTGAAAGCACAGATTTGTGGGGTGGAATGGGGGGGGGGGGGGGGGGGGGGG